>NC_054869.1:36917788-37221572 GCF_018320785.1 Cheilinus undulatus | reverse complement strand
ACAGAAGTGGATAAAAAAAATAGAAGAAAGAGAAGAAGAGAGACAACTAAAGCTGTCAATTACCATGAGGAGGGGGTGAAAGAAGCGTGAAGAAAAGGGTCACGACCACATTTAATGAGAAATGGCAAAAGTGTCACAGCTGGTTAACGTTTGAAGAGGAAAAACAACAAAATGCTGTTGGCTAGACGACAACATTTCAACAGAGGAAAAGTCTAAAATGTTATTTTGCTGCTTTGATTGAGGCAAAGTGTCCACACTGAGAGGGTTCATGGCAGATTTAAGACTCAAACTTTCTAGGTATTTTCCCTTTCCTAGAGAAATGACTGCACTTAACACAAATGATACATGTATACAAATGCAGCCATTTAGTCTTTTGACAATATGACCAACTGGTTCAAGAGATACCACTCAAGACTGAGTACTTTTTGGTATGAAAACAAAATTACAAAATGAGGAAATGTCTCTTTACATCATGGCAAGTTAAATATAATGATTCCTATGGTAATTTCATTGCGTCTATATTTAAGATCTATGATTTCACGTGTTTTTACTTTGTCTGTGATCTCTAAAAGGTGTGACTCAGAGTAGATGTCCAGTAAATGTCTCACTTTGGCACCAGTCCTACAGACTAAGACAAAGCTTATCTCCACCATTTCCTCCTCCCCTTCTTCACTCAGTGTCCTGAGTGCAGCTGTGTTAAAAGTGATCTCCATTCAGATATACAGCCCAAATCGATTCAATTTGTATTTCCTTGAATTATATTAGTCTAAACCAAGTCTTTTCTTGGTTTTAGAAACTTTGTGGCACTCCTTTAACTGTACTTGTGTTCATTGTGCCTCTACAACAGCACCTGTTAGTGAGAAGGACTATTTTTCTTTTCCCATGTGGTGGCAGGGCTGCTCATTATGAGGAGGAGGAGGGGTTGTCTGCCTTTAATGACACAAACATGGATTGCTGAAACATCAACAAGCTGGGGGAAGTGCTGTCCGGCCAGCAAGGCTGTCCATAAAGGAGGATAAAGGAGAAAGCTTTCTGGGGGCCAATGGAGGTCAGCAAAATCTGGATCCCAGTTAAGCTGTGATAACTAGGTATTATTTTTAACCTGAATGATAACCACTCTTATCAAAGCAACAAAAAATTAATTTCATTTATCTATGCCTTTGTACATTATAGACATTTTTAAAAGGTAACCCTCTTTTGTTAAAAACAGAATTACTCTACTCTTATTAGTGACATGAACAATAAAGACGGGCTCATTGAACTAAGTGATTTGGAACTTCAGGGCCATAACAGCTGTCAGGATGCAAAGTAGAAGAAAGTAAGATAACTGTTGTGGGGAAAAACAGAGATAAAAAGGGGGGGGGGGGGGCAAAAGCAGGAAAAAAAAGTTACAAAAAGATGTTTCAGAAATGATTAAAAAAATTGACCAAAAAAATGGCAGAAAGGGGCAAAAAATAGAAATATGAACAAAAAAGTTGATTAAAAAAAGGGTAAAATTTGAGGAAAAAGGGGCAAAAATGGGACAGAAGTGCCTGATTCAAAAAGGGTGAAAAGTGGCAAACATTAGCAAAAGGCAACATAAAAGTGGCATGAAGTTTTACATAAGGGGAAAGGTAGTAGAAAATGAAAAAAAACCAAAAAGTGACAATAATGAGTGAAAAGGGGCAAAAATGGCAAAAGGTAGCTAAAATAGGCAACATGAGACAGGTTAAAAAGTAGCAAGATTAAATAATTCCAACATCAGAGCACAATAATAGCTTGACGCATCTTTCAGCTCCAAAATGAGGTAACTGTTAGCCTGAAAGCTAACACCATTGCTAATGAAGCAACACACATGCACTGATATCATCAATAAATCACAGCCCTTTCTCTGTTTTTTCAGGAACTCTGACCATTCTCTGGCCTGCCAGTCATTGCGAACACTGTTGAGACTGCTGAGAACCACAAACCCAAAGGGAGTTTACCTTCACTATATTATATCAGCTATGTTTGATTTATACTTTCAATTATTAATGTTTAAAAAGTCACACATCATACCATGAACAATGTATTTGAAATCAATATTTTGCATGCTATTAGTTTTGTGATAGTTCTATCTTTGTGAAACATGTGACACCTACAGTGGACACATGATGTTAGAAAAGAAAGTAGGATGACACGGCATAAAGATACAGCTAATTTCAAAGAGCAGTAATTTAAGCTGATTATAGTTTCACATACAAAACTAGACTTCATTTTTCCACTTAAGCTTTCTTCATGAGTCACTTTCCAACTAAAGCCATGATCTTTTCCTAGAATCTTACAAAGTAGGTTTTACAGCTCCACTTCCCCAGTCCTTGCTCAGTCCACAACTGTTCATTGTTTCACCATGATGATAGGAGTGTGGTAATGCTCTGCCTGTCAGGGTGCATTTGGTCCATCTTTGAGCAATCCAGCTCTACTACCTGCACCTGAAAAATCAGCCATGCTACATCCTGCAGATTAGACTGCCAGATTTAAGCAGTGATTTGATGAAATGCAGAAAAATAATCAAATAATGCACATGACATGCAGTTAAACTCTGGCTGAAAGGCAGTAGGCCAAGCAGGGTCATTAATGGGGCCGTGGCTAAAGTGTTTATCCTTTGACACTAAGCTGGCAAGGCTGCATTCAAACCATACAGTAAAAGCATTTGATCCTCATGCTTATATAATGTGACAGAATGACTATGTAACGTGGTATTGAATATTATATATGCAGCATCTTTATTTGTATGTGAGTCAAACTGGTTAATATTTCACTAAAGCTGAGTCTGAGAACCTTCACAGGATGAGTGGAAGCGCTGATTTGATGAATGAAAATGTTCCACACAAACCTGCTCGGACACTTCCAGTCATTAATCTGAACAGTGACACCTTTATATTTGTAGGGCATTTGCTCCCTCAGCAAAAAGATGAATTTTTCATTCCTGGCACACAGTGTAATCTCGAGCTGCATGCAAAGGTCTCCTTGCTTTATGACACAAGAAGGGAACCAGCAGGAAAGGAGAAACTATACACTGGGTAAAACATGCTGTTTGACATGACATGAATTATGCAGGCAATGATTTCTGACCTGTAATCTTTCATGAATATGATTACACACATCACTTTTTTGATTGCTTTTCAGTGTAACGCTTTTATCACGTATTGTCCTGTGTCCAAACATGCAAAATCAGACTTTTGTGGTGTCATCATGCACCCGAATTAATATCATGTTTGAGACAAAGGGTGGAATTTGTCAGTTTGATGTGTGTTAATAAAAAATGATCGAGGCAGCAGACTGTGAAATAACAAATGATCATATCAGATTCTTTCTCCTCCGGTTAATCCAGAAGACTTTCTCTCCTCTAAAACAACACTGCATATCAATGACGTTAAGCCTGGAGACCTCAGAGAAATCTGCTACTCTAATCTACCGGGACTTGACCGGGATTATCTGAGATACACGAACAATACAGTGCACTGATTGCAAAACTCAGCCTTACAAAATAGAGAAGGACCTCTGCAAATTGGAAACCACAGAGGTTTGGCTCTTTAAACGCCAGCAGGCTTTTAACTTTACACAAGCCCACATACAGTATGAACTTTTGGAGGAAAGACCCACACATACACACACATGACACTGGAGACTTTATTCTAGTGTCCCATATTCCTTCTCCTTTTTATCACTGTACTGACTTTTTTACCCTCAAGCACCAAACCCTCCTATCGTTATCTTTCACTTTCTGTCCTGCTCCTTCATTATTCTGTTTAAGGCCATTGCCAGATACTTTATTACACCTAATATCAAAGGGATTTTTTTCCCCTTTTGCCATCTTATTTTTCTTCATCTCTCTCTTTCTTCCACCCCTTCTTTAAAAATTGACAAAGTTTTTTATACTTTGTGTGGCCCAAAATTACAGACTTGCCTCAAAGATTTTCAAAACATGTACAGTATGTGCCATTCTTGAGATACTCAAGTCAGTTTACAGAAAACAATGCAGGATATTTCTTTGTCTCCTACTCCTTTAACAGCTATAAATCAGAGCTAGACATAAGAAATGTTTACCTAATGTTCTGGAAGAAGAGGTACAATTTCTCCGTTAATATTGGACCCATAACTCATACTTGTAACCAGTTTTATTACTGTAATACAACTTGCTGTACCAAAGTATTGGTAGAAGGAGCGATAATTTACTTGTTTGACTACAAACGATCCGTGTGAAAATATATGATCCTGCTGATTCATTTAGAACAATATGATCAATAATGCCAAATTTCCATCAACTAGATTTCCCTGCCAATTTGACTCACCACTTCTCAACTCTTCAGAGTGGCATTTATGAATGAGTGTGACGAAAAGAGGTTAACTGTCCTAAGAAGATGTTGTCAGCAGTATGGAAGAATAGGAAAACGACAGGATCATGTCAGTCACAGCAAAAAAAAGTTAGAGGATAAAGCATGCTAAGAGACAGTGCATGACATTATAACCATCCCTTTGGCTAGAGTGCACGATTGACAGACTCTGGACCAGCTGACTGCCTGCTCCATGTGCCAACTCAGGCTGAGTTAAAAATAAGGCCCTGGAAAATAAGAACAGTAATATAGAACATATCAATCTATATCATTCTCCTCTGTGTTCATCAGTTCTTGGGAGCTTATTTTCTATGACCACTATATTTGAAAGGCAGACACTGATGGTACACTATATGGACAAAAGTATTCAGCTGCCTGACCATTACAACAACAGGGACTGCAATGACATTCTATTCAAATGTACTTTAATAAGGAGTTTCCCCCTCCTCTTGGAAGGATTTCCACAAGCTTTGGGGCGCTTTTGTGGAATTTTGTGCCCATTCATTCTGTAGAGCATTTATGAGGTCAGGCACTGACGCTGGCTTGCAATCTCTGTTCCAGTTCAACCAAAAGGTTCTTGATGGGGTTGAGGTCAGGGCTCTGTGTGGGGTAGTCAAGTTTCTCCACACCAAATTCATCAAACCATGTTTTTGCAGTCCTTGCTTTGTCAGTCACCAGTCATGATGGAATAGAAAAGGACCTTCCCCAAACTGTTGCCACAAAGTTTGAAGCATAGCATTGTCCAAAATGTCTCACTGATGATGATTAAGACTGCCCTTTACTGAAGTTAAAGGGTCTAGCCCAAGCCCTGAAATATCTTTATCCCTCCTCCTCCAAACTTCACAGGCAAAATGCAGTCAGGTAAGTAACGTTCTCCTGGTATCTGCCAAACCCAGACTCACCAAACTGACAGAGCAACAGAGAAACATGATTTGTCATCCACAGAGCACATTTCAACTGCTCCGCAGCCCAGTGTCAGTGTACTTTGCACCACTCCATCCAGTGCTTGGCACTGGACTTGTTTTGTGAGCCTTGCATTCAGCTGATCAGCCATGGAAACCCTTTACATGAAGCTTTGATCACACAGTTTTTGTGCTGACATTAGTTCGGAGGTTTGGGACTCTTCTGGAATAAACACAGCATTTGCAACATGCGTCTTAGCAGTCATTGAACCTGCTCTGTGATTTTACGTGGCCTTCTGCTTTGTGGCTGAGTTGCTGATGTTCCTAAATGTTTCCACTTTCTAATAGAATAATTTACAGCAGGCTGTGGAATATCAGGCAGGGATTAAATTTAACAAACCATCACTGTACCGCGCTTGAAGTCACTGAGCTCTTCAGAACGACATATTTTGTATCACAAATGTTTGCAAATGGATACTGCATGGCTAAATGCTTGATTTTATACACCTGAAATACCTAAATGTAATAATTAACAGGTCTGGCCAAATACTTTTGTCCATATAGTGTAGCTTCACTGCTGCCACTCAGATTGAACATGTATTGTAGCATTGGTTTTCACTCATATGCTAGTAAAGTAAAAATGTTTCTGAAGCCAGAGTTCCTGGCTGAGTGAAGATCAATATTTAAAGAGAAGAAAATCACTAAGAAGAGTAGAGGGAGAGTGACAGAGAGTACTAAAGCAGAAGGAAAGAAAGTAACAGCCACACTGGTGAGCCCAGTGGTGTCAGCTGTAACATACTGTAGTGATATGTACTCCTTTGCCAAACCTGCGGATCAGTGCCGCATAAGTGGACAAGTAAGCTGAGTGTAAAGAAAAGGCCGATTGTTTCCCATTAATGACCTTGACTGTGGCAGCCTGCCATAGTCTAATCTGTCCCACCAGTCTAATTTGCTCCACTAACATCACATTTTTATGAGGTGCTGAATTTGTTTTTACACTTTTCCCAAGATAAAGATGTTCTGTGTAGTGTTGTTGTTGCCTCAGCCAAAGTGTCTGTCACCCTGGTTAATCTATCAGTTTCCCCTGAACACCACCTCTTTGTCCTCCTCCACTTTGCATCACACACTTATGCACACACTGAGCTGCATCCAAACAATAACTACGAGTTAATGTTAAATTCAGTCTTTGACAAGAAATTTGAATAAATATAGTTATGAGTATAAGAAATCTGTTTTTATCAACAATATAAAAGATACAGAAGATGGAATCTTGACCTTTTTAAATTTTTGTTTCAAGGTCTACTCAGATTATACCACATCTGTTAAAAAAAAAAGATTTTTGTTCTAGAATAGAAAGTATTAATAACATTGTATTGAGGAGTATAGGAGAGCATGCCCCCAGCCCCCCCCCCCCCCCCCCCCCCGTGATTTCAGGGTCCCTCCCTACATAGTCTGGTCATTTCCGTGGACAGTTATTCCATCCCCTGATTTTTACTTTGCAATAACATGTTCTTTTGTCTTGATGGTGCAATGGCAGCCAGGAATACTGCTTTTTCACTGGATCTTCCAGACAGTTGTCAACAAGGCAAGGTGTCTTTACACTACAATCCCTTGAGACACATTCACTGCACTCCATTTCACTATTTGTGAGACTACCAGCACCAGCTGGCTGGACCTCTGTTGAATTAGGTCAGGTCAGTCACTTTAAAGGGGGTGAATATTTATTCAGTGACTTATTTTACCTAACATGTTTTTGTTCAGTTGAAATTACTTTGTAGAAATCTGTTTTCACTTTGACATTAAAGGTTTTTAGAGTTTTTTATTTTATTTATTTATTTTTGTTACTGTTCTGCTGCCATTCCCATCACTATTTGTGACTGGGTTTTGACACTCGGGCACTGATTATTCTGTTGGACAGGGCCTTAGAGAGTTTAATCCACTCAGCTATGAGGTTCTTAAATTAACTGCAGCTACTGCCACTGCCTGTACAAGGACTCTTAAAGGACATTTGATGAGTATATGTGGTTTGGTTATTAAAACTGAAGAAAAAGCATCTGTTTCTTTCCTTTTTCTGACATCCCAAATTAGAACTGACCTCTGACAGCCTTGGTGACAAAAGGTGGTGGTTCAGGTTGATCTGATTTCTTCCTCCATGTCTGCTGACCTGCCAGTCCACCTGAAACACATGCACATAAAGCCAGGAAAAAGACAGATCATAAATACGTGTAAGAGCCAAAACTGAACATTCATACAGTAAATGAGATAGAGTCAAGAGGAGATTGAAATGTCTTGAACAAGGTACCAGCAGCTGGTATGATCACTGCCAACTTCCTTTTTATGGAGTTGTTAGAATTTCTCTCATACTTCTTCGCTTTCTCCCTTCTCTTGACACTTTTTCTTGCCTGTCCTCACTTGTCCATCCTCCTTCTAACTTTGTCTCCTCTCTCCACTGCACACTATTTTACCCAAATCCTCTCTCCCTTCCCCTTACCAACTCCTCGGAGAGACACAATCTCTCCTCTCCGCTCCTCTGTCATTAAGATGCAGTGCAGGGAAGTGATTGCTGCTCCAGACCCCAGAGATGTCTTTGAGGATCCACTGAAATAAGGGGCTGCTGCTGGTAATGGTTCAGCATACAAAAACAAGAAACATGATGTGGGGAGATCAGTCACAGATGGTTGTAGAAAGGGAGCAATTTCACACAGTATGGCTTCCAACTTGTTTACAGAAAATATGTGATCCATCCCCACCTTAGGAATGTCTTTTCTATGGCGTGGGTATTTCTTCACAATTCTGGCAACATCTAACTTTAAATTTAAAACTGCTCTTTAACATTTTCTATCCATCTGATCAGAAGCTTATACACTTCCAGGAACACATTTCAAATCCTTTCATTCAGATTGCAGTCCGGTCCAGAAACCCAGTGTGTAGCTCTGCTTTACAGTGCTTTAACGTCAACATACACCAATATTTGTATTTACATTGAATCAAGGAAGCTCTTGATAGAAGAGGGAGCCAACAGAAAATCAGTCAGATGGATCAAACATTGGCTTTAAATCAAATGGGTCATCCCACATTGGAAAAAGGAAGCCAATGTAGTGCAAGACACCTCCAGTTCCTCAAATGTCCCCTTGAGGCTGGCTGCAAAAGAGACATGACGAATAGACACAACATGCTCCATTTTTCTAATTTTACATGGACGCAACCCACATACTCAGCTCAAAGACGTAATAGACAAGTTTTGTATTTACCCCTGAACTTTTAGGGGTTATTTAGCCCAGTCGCAGTGGCATGTTGAAGTTTCTCCTGTCATCTGTTTTAACTTTTATTAAGCATAACAGTTGTTCATAAATGTGCATAGTCAGGGTCATGGCTTCACTTTTTTGTTTAAGGCACACCTAACATCAAGCAAAAATCTCAACACTCACTACACACTGTGATAAACAGCCTCTTGTATGGTTGTACAAATTCATACCACACATACCAAGACTTTCCTCAATGAACACCAGTGGGCCTCATGTACCATATGGGTGTCAGGTTTGGTGAAAAACTCAAAACGAGAACCTAAGTGCAGATACGTAACTTAAAAAGTTATTTAATTCAAACAAAAGAAGGCAAATCCAACAATATACTGAAGTCAGACACAAGAAAAAAACTAAAGAACCATGAGGGGAAAAATCTAATTTAAAAAAACTTACTGAAAATAAAGTCCAAAGGTAAAATGCACCGGAGGCACAGGGATAAAAGGAGGAGTATTACAGAGGAGAAATACATAGGAAGACGTGACTATCTGACAAAGGACAGGGAGAAACGCAGAACCTAAATACACAGGGAGTGATTGCACAAGGAGAGACAGGTGTGGTTAACGAGACTCAGGTGAAACTAGTGAGGGTAATCACAGTGGAGGGAAACTGAGGCAGGAAGGAAAACTGGAATCAAACACAAGGGAAGGCGACTACAAAATAAAAAAGGAAACTTCACAATACAGAAAAACACTGGACCAGGAAGAGATACAAACATAAGAGACACTAGGAGGGGAGAAAACCTTCAAACTCACAAAACACCAATGAAAACTAGAAACATGACATACACAGAAAAAACACAGGAAAGCACTGAAAACTCAGGAGCATAATAAATTAAAACCTGGATCATGACACAATTGTTACAATGATTTTCTAGATCCTTGATAGTATGAAAAATCAACCTAAACATGTGCTCCAGTATCTCTAGTGGTATAGTTGTAAAAGTAATGTCCATCCATCCATTTATTTTCTATACCTCTTATCTCGTTGGGTGCTGTTATTGACAAGAGGTGGGGTACAACCTGGACTGACTGCCCTCTCAAAATCACACCTACAGCCAATTTAGAGACACCACTTAACCTAACAAGCATGCCTTTGGTGGTGGGAGGAAGCCACAGTACCGGAGAGAACCCATGCATGCACAGGGAGAACATGCAAACCCCGCACGGAAAGGCCCTGAACAGGGACCGAACCAGGGACCTTCTTGCTGTGAGGTAACAGTGCTAACTCCTGCACCCCCTAGAAGTAATGTACGGTCAAACAAATTCCAAAAGCCCACCTAAACTTGCCTTGAGGCAGACCAGTGGGCCTTGCCACACAATTAGAAAACCAGTGGCTTAGTTGATGGATAGTTGGGGGCATTGGTCTGGTAGATAGAGGCAATCCCATTATGGCTGAATGAAAACACAATACAACAAGAGCAATAGTAGCAGCTTTCCTCATACCCAATGGGTATTGTCCAAACTGCCAATACCAGGTGGTAAAAGGGACATTTGAGAACATCTGTTATGTGAGCATCATTCTCAATGAGAAAGTAAACATCAGCAACAACAAGAATACAATTATTTACATAAAAATATCAAGCATGTGTAAAGTGGATCCTATAATGATGTAACTGGCACAACAAAACATTCAACTGAGTACTATAGTAACTTTCACTGACAGATTAACAGTAAAAAGTACTCTACTATAATCTTTAGGCCCCACAGAAACATTTCCTGTCAGTGTTCAATGTGCAAGCCAAAAAGAGCCTCATAAAATAAGAGATAAATTAAAATCCTGCACACAGCTGGGTCACTTGTTTGACCGAGAACCACACTTCTTGAACCACACCAACATGCCTGACTATCATCACCTTGTAGAGATAGAATAAAATTAATACAGAAGCCAGTCAAAGTCAAACCATTACTGAAAGCCATGCATATTCTGCCATAATTGCATTTGGCAATATCCAACAGTAATAACTACAAAATTTGCGCTGGCCAATTTCATTGTTGCACTGGAGTGTGAAGAGGGTTGTAATTCAAAGTGCTCTGACATATATTGGAGTTTAGCTCAGTCATCAAGTCCAATACAGGAGAGGAGAGGGCGACTGATGAAGCTGAGGGACACAGTAGCATGACAGCCTTACAAATGTCTGAGCTCACATTGTGGGTGTGGGCACTCATTAATAATAACTTAGGAGGAAAAGAGAGAGATGAAGCAAAAGTGCAGAGGTAAAAGAAAAGAGAAAATGAGTTTTATATGTCCTATGTGTTCTCTAAAAGACACTTCTGTTCAGTATCGATGTTTGAGTATCAATATCCCTCCTGCCTAGTGGGATCAATGCTCGTCAGATCCTTTGTGAACACAGGGAGAGGAAATCCTATGGATTTATTTTTCCTTTCATTGAACCCTCACTTGACATTCTCTCCCTGAATAAATGCAATCCACAAGGAACCTTTCTGTCTCTGACTCTGCAACTCAGATATCATTTACCTCTTCTTATTTCTCTCTCTCTTGCCGCCTCGCTCCCCCCCCTGCCCCAGATGTGCAGTATCTCCATTCAAAAGCCTTGTCCTCTTCTAGGGTACAATAAACAGTTATTTGCAGCATGGAATAACAAAGATTGTCGTCATGGATACTCTTCTGTCCCATGAGCGCTGAGTGGCCCTTTCCGGGTTCTAAAAGGAGCAATTATCTGATGACATCAAAGACAGGCAACAGAAAATAAAGCAAAGCAAGGGAATAGGGCCCTGGCCATTTATCAGACAGGTGGAGGGGGAGGCACTGTCTTATTCAGCTGGAAGGACCGGCCTCGGGCTGCAGCTTCACCTAAGAGGCCTGAGGCCGTCATATAAACACAGTCATTCAGGCTGTAATGACCTGGATTTTATGGGGAACAATAAATTCTGCATTTACACTGTAGTCTATGAATGCAGGCAAGGAGAAGAAAAACAGCGCAATCAAGCTGCAAATGCTTTTATCAGTCCAATTCAAACAATAGGAGAAAAAAGTGTTTGCATGGCAGATATTTTACATCCGTTTAATAGAAAGGTCATGATTTGTTTGTTTTTTTCAAGTGTGAGATACTTAAAGACTCAGGCCTCTAATAAATACTGCATTAGATATGATATGCTATGATATATCATACAACAATACCAAACTGTATATCTTTGTATTATCTAGATAATCTTGTTCGTCTATATTGCACTCATAACATCTCATTCTTATTGGACGAACCCATGCTCATGTCATACCACTGCTGTGTAAATAACTGGCTACTAATAAGTGTACCATGCCACTGTTCATGAGTATGTGTCACTTTAATTGCCAAAGACTGCACTGAATGTTAATTGTATACCTCCTGTCCTTTTCAATATAGTTTATTTAGTTAGCTTATATGAATTCTATTGTATTTTCATCATCATCATTCTTTAGCCTCCAAATCTCTCACAGTCAAAAAAAAAAGAAAAAAAGAAAGAAAGAATCGTCATCGTAAACTAACATCGTGGACGACAGGCAGGGACAATTAGTAATAGATTTTGGACTACATGTGACAAAATTATTCACAAAAGAAAAAAAAAGGCAGTAAAATTGGTACGGCTTCAGTATTCTTCAGCACAGATCTTAACACACAACACCTCACACCTCAGGAAAATCTCGCCAGATAATCTCCATCCAGAAACTGCCAAGCTTTGCATATTTACGTCTGGTGAGGTGCTGGGTAAAGCTCTGACAGGAAGTCAGTGGCTATTAACTGAAGCTACAGCGGCTTCCAGTGGTGGGAGAATCATTACAGTCTTAAAGAGCATTATAGACCGAGGCTTCAAGCCCACGTTTCTAGAATAATAGGTAATTAGATTAACCGGCTCGTAAATCTTGCACGGGCTAATTTGTTTTGAAAATTTGGTGCAAGCACCCATGGTCTCACCAGACGACTAAAAGTCATGGCAGAGGGTGAATATTCCTCTATTCCTCCCAGCATTGTAAGTATTCTCGCTACAGTTTGCCGTCTCTCTCTGTTACACTCCGACTCATCTCCTTGACCGGGCGTGCGTCTTTCAAACTTTAAACTCCAAAACTTTGAATAGAGAGACACCAACAACATGCTACTGGGATTGAAGTTACTCATGTCCGCCATCTCCTGGTGTGAAGTGGTAACAGCACAGACCTCTGCCATTAGCCCTATCTCCCAATAGTAAAGAATCTTTTAAAAAATTCCTGGATCCAGAAGGTGATCTGGATCAGTCCCAAAATCTAATCAGTTCTTCCTTATGCTATTTCTGACATTTCCTGAAAATTTCCTGAAAATCCGTCCATGACTTTTTGAGTTATGTTGCTAACAAACTAAGAAACAAACAAATGAACAAACAAACAAACCCACCTGATCACATAACCTCCTTGGCGGAGGTGATAATTTCATCCCTTTATTATCGATTAAAGATGTATCTTTTAGTCATTAGGACTGTCTTATTTTTAAAAAAATTTTAAGAGGTTAAGGCCAGCCACACACGAGACGATTTTTTAAATCTGAAGCGATTTTAAAACCGTGGGAGACAACAGACTTCAGGACAATTTCCAAAGATTTTTCATCTTTAATCCTCTGAAAGCACACACTAGACGACTCAGCCAGACTGTCAGATCACTGGAGACTACACACCTGCCGACCTGCCTACGGCCTTGCATGATCACGTGACTTCAGAAAAGAAAACACAGATGTCTATCGATATCATCTTGCTGTCTCTCCACAACAGAGTGTCCTGGCATGCGTTACAGGTGCAGCAACAATCAAAAAACAAGGGGAAGACTCAGGACGAAATCCTGGCTGGAATTAAGGTACAGTTGTGTTAATGGTTGTGAGCTGTGAAAGTACATATGATTCGTCTGGTTACACTACCCTGTGTGCACGCTCTCATTGGTTGTTGTTGGTACTCCGTCAGCAGCACTAAGACCTAGAATCATAAATATCAGACATGTTTGATATTCACAATTCTGGGTTCGGGAGGCTACGATGCGATTTGGAGCAGTAAATTAATCGTGGTGGCACCCCACACATGCAGACTACTCAGACAAATAATCATTTGCGATGAGGTTCCAGTCGGTATACACCCCCACGGTTGTTGGGGGAGGCAAATCTTGCCCCAAATCAGGCTTAAAATCCTGTTGTGTGTGGCCGGCCTAAAAAAGATACATTTCATAGTTCCCATATCATAACTTTAGGACATATATTTTTAGTCTTTCATGTTTGAAGACTTCTCTCCGTTAAACGACACCAAGGGACTTAACACTGCAATCAATTTGCAAGTCACACTCATCTGTTTTTCTATTGACTAGAGTGACAATCCTCTTATTCTTTTTGTTAAATTGGTCCTCTAGGAAAACAAAACGACTTAAATCAGCACAAATCCTGCAGGGTCAACACCTCTCTGCTAAGCTGTCATGGAAAGCAAGAGTCTAAAGAGTACCGGTGTTTTATTTTTGGATAAAAGGGGGAAAAAGTCCTCTGATGAACAGGGTTACATACAGTCCACTTTTACAATATGGATAGAATAATGAGCTTCAACTAAACCACAAGGGCCTGTGGGAAAATCAACAGTGAAGGTTCTTGACATTTTCATTTTAGCATTAGGAAATTGATTGCAATGTTGCTCCCTTAAGAGCTGGGCTGGCATTTTCATATCATGATAGCTGAAAACTCTCAGAAATAATTTATAGTCCGTGGAGATGCAAACTCATTAGAACCAAGAGGTGTTGATCTTTGGCAAAGTTCAACATGAAAATGAATGGCAGTCAAACTCCCTGAAGACTTTTCTGAGAATCAGAAACTGTTTATATGTGTGACGAATGAACTGGAAAGTGACTGAGAGACAGTGGTGAAGGGGAGTATTGACATCTAATATTAATTGCAGTCCCAAGACCCATAGAGAGGATAACCTAGGACACAGTCTGAAGGCACAATGCATGATACACTATGGAGAGTTGAGAAAGAAGGGGGAGTTGGAAGGCAGTCAGACAGCAGTGAGATCTTACAACTGAATGAAGTCTAAAAGACTGGACTGTAAGGAAGAGACGAAGTGCTGAGCTGAACCGGGTTCATAAAGGGATGAGAGCAGAGTTCAGTTGACCCATCCTCACCAGAATCAGAGTACATCGAAAGTTTGGTTGGTTAAAATGTTCTCTCCACCAGAGACCTCTCATGATCATCAGAATGATTAACTTCCCCTAATCAGTAAACAAGGAGAGCTCATGCAATGTCAGATTGGTATTAAGTCTGAAATAAATTATCTCTAATCACTGTAAATCAGTACTTCCTTTTTGCTGCTCTAAATCAGTAGCTCAAAAAGCAATCTGTGATGTACTGGCAGCCTGGTTGTATTATGGCTGCCAACATTCATTAAGAGAAGCAGAAAAAAGAGCTGACATCCAGTCATTTTTATTATGGTAATGTCAGACAACCACAATGTGGTGCTAGTGGATGTAATGATAGAGGGAGCATCGCCTAATTTAGTAATTACAAGTTAAAAGTCATTTGGTTGGTGCAGCGTCAGCACTATTGAGGGGATTGTGCTGCACACTCATGGTGAAGAGGGAGCCAAAAGGCAAAGCTTGCAATTTACCATTCTGTCTTTGTTACCTTATCATCTCTATAGGGGTTAGGTGAGGCCAGCTGGCTGGCCAATTAAACACAATACCATGGTCAGAAAATCAGTTTCTAGTCCTTTTGGCTTCACTGTGGGCAGGTGAACAGAAAAACCAGCATACCCATACATTTCTCAGCAGATGGAAGCATTAAGCTCTCTACAATCTCCTGGTCACTGACAGTGTTGACTCGATAAAAAACAATGGACTAACAGCAGCAGGTAAACACAGCACCCCAAACCATCACTGACTGTAGACAGACACGTAGACTAAATATTCACAATCAAGAGGAATTATGAAGGGAGAAAATATTAGATATAAAAAGCTTTTTTTTGTCTGTTTACAATAAAGTTTTAACCCTTTATTCACCTGCACTGTCAGACACACAGAGCTCTGTCACTGACTTTTTCCAAATCTTCTTTAATTGTTAAACTAGCTTTAATTTGTGCTGCTACGTCAAATTCAGTGTTTCGTTTTTATTGTTATCAATAATAAAGCCAGGGATTTTTCAAGTACAGAGGGGCAAAGATTTATGGACCAGTGAAAACTCATTTTGATACTTGTCTCCCAAATAATTGTCAAAGTGAGACGTCTGGGCAGGTGTGTGATGAAATAAATCCTTTCAAATTCCTTTATAAATAGGCTTGAAGACGCTTGGATTATTATGGTCAGGTCATGTGACAGAGATTGTATGTTCTTGTGATGTGGCTATGCCACATGTGCAAATCAGCATTGCAGTTGAAAAAAAAAAAAAATAGCTAGATAGCCAGGATAGATATTTCAGTACAAAAAGTCTTCATATGGTAGCTTTAAATGATGACTGGGTCTTTAAAACTGTTTATTTCGGCTTATTTTTTAATATTTCAATTACTTAATTTGTACTTTTTTGCCACACTGAAATTGCAAAGTATTTGTCACTTGTTTTAAAAATAATTTTTAAAAAGTTGATATTTAAATGTTTTCAGCCACAACGTTTAAAAACACTCAGTCATTTGTACACTGTGGACCCTGTCATAAGATGATTCTACACCACAGTAGGAGCTTGTACCTACACCAGACCGATAAATGTGAGCCAAAGAGAGCAGGTCTGGTGAGGAATACTCAGACTAGATAAGCATACTCTGACCATGATAATCCCTCCGTTGTCTGTTATTCTTATACCCTAAACTTGCGAACTAAGGGGTCTAAGTTGGCTAAACGTCATGTTGTCTTCATACTAAATCTAACCGGAGATGCCTGATTAAAAAAAACAAACAAACAAAAAAACATTGAAACCCAACTGATATATTCATGTTCATATGGGTGATATGAGGACGTAGCTTATTGAATCATTGCCTGAGGTAGTAATAATAACGCTGTGGCCTTGTTCGATTTGTAGGCTAACAGAGTGTTATAGTAATGAGCGTTGGCAGGTGCTGGGAGAAGTGGACTAATGTAAAATTGAAAGTCCAATCAAAACTTGTGTACTGCCCAACAGTTCAGAGTCTGGTCTGCATGGGAATAACTGCCAGTGCAGTAAAGCGTATAGTAAATATTTGTAAGTGAAGTCCATTCAAGGACACCGGCAAAGAAGCAGTTACAACTGGTCAACCTGTAATTGATAAAAACTCACAGCTGCTTGAAGGTAAAATCAATAAAAATAAATCAAGATTTGAGTGAACAGATGTTGTAGTGGACAGATTTAGTGGAGTGAATTCTAGCTACAGACTCAACCTTGGGGAACGTTTTTGGCAATTCTCGTATATTTACATCCAAAATTTTATAGCTGGGTTAGAGTGGCAGCGCATATTTTTTATGTCAAGCTGTAAATATGTGTGGAGTGTGATTCAACAGCTCAGTGAGCTGTGAGGACACCATGCTAAGTGGGATGAGACTTGTGGGATAAATTAGAAGGGCTGGGTATCTCATATTTCTGGACTCATATAATGCAAGGTCTCAGTTCACAGGGCTGTGCAGACACGGTAGATTTTCAAGTATGGCCAGTAATTGCTCAGGTCATGACAAATAGCATGGTAATAAATAGTGGCAGTAGTAAGGTTTATTACTGGATAACAAGGAGGAGTAGAGATTGTGGTTTGCAGGGTGCGGATCGAAGAGAACTGTGAGTCAGACGAGGTTGGAGTATTTTAAGCAGGTGAAATGTTTCCTCTCCCGCAGTCTTATCTTGGAAACAAAAAAAGGCAGTGATGTAGGATTTTAGGGAGTCAATTGAGGTTTGAGAAAAATCTCTCATTAAAACAAGAAACTAACCTGTTTTTGATCGTAACTCAATACCAGCAAGTACAACAAAGAACAATGAAACCATAGAGCAGACAGATGCCCGTGGTCATTTATATTTGTGCAAACCTGGGCTAATAACACAAAACTCAAGAACAAATTGCGCTCAGAGTTATTCATCTTTAGAGTTCAAAGACTTCAAAATGAGGCATTTTGCTTCAGTGCACTGCACTGATTTACATCAGCTCTCAAAAGGCTTCTGTGTTGGATATTCCAGCAAACCAGCCTATTTAGAGCTGCTCAGAAATTGTTTGTTATTCATCTGTGATGTTTCTTTATTGTGTTATATCGCTGTTGGCTTACAGGAAAATGTTTTATATTCATTTACAGAGTACAACAATTCAAATGAAACAGGAGCTGAAACCGGAGAGATGTAAAAGAGTCAGTGAGTGAGCACAAAGGGGAAGTATTGCACGTTTGAGGATGTGCTTTTCACTTTCTGTTCAGTTGTCCTGCATTCAGGACTGACAGGGTCAAATTCTGTTCCAAGGTCTGATTTCCCTTTGAGCTTCAGATCTGATGTTGCACACATACGTGTGCTGCCTCCGGTGTTTTATTGACTGACAGTGTTCTGACTGTCCGCTTTGTCAGAGAAGACTGCAGATGGACAGAGTAAAGAACCTTCGCATCCTGTAGGTCAGTAGTTGTCAAGAGAGTTTTCTGAGAGGGGGGGTTAGATGATATGGGGACTCTTTCCTGGGTAAGTGTCAGATGATTTCACTATTTAGGGATCTAGTTGTAGCTTATCCATTCATATCTATCAGTACCACCATGATCGTTACCTTTTCAACTGTGTTTAAACTTTGTTTTGTGTTGATTTTGTTTATTTAAAGGTCCATTTATAACCTTGCATAACCCATAGATTGACCAGCTTCCATGTTTTGTCATCAGGTGATCAATCTTGCAAAGCTTTGAGCTGATATGCTTGTTCCCAGGAAGAGAATTAACTAAACTAAACAAGGTGGTAGCTATGGCCATGGTTATATATTACAATTTTCAAATTGCAGAACATTAACTTTGCACAGCAGAGGGATACACCCATTTCCGTATTTCTCACTGGCGAATCCATTTTGCAAAGCTCCCATCTGAACCATCTGGGCCCAGTTAGAAAGTGACAGGACCAATCAGCAACGAGGGGCAGTACTTTCGGGTTGGGCAGAGTTGAGACGTAAACAAGCAGCAACAAGAGGCCGGTGCAATTATGGCAGAAGACATTAGCATGGATGCTGCAAAAGCGCCAGTTTGATCAGAACTTAACATTTCTTCATTAAAACAAGAACAAAACACAGCAGTGGGTTCTTTTCTTTGACCAAAAAACACCAAAAGTCATGTACAGTCTACAGTCGCCATGGTTCGTACTATGAAGCTATCCAAGGAGTTTACGCGTCAGTAGCGGCTACGTCACATGTTTTGTTGCTGTGATTGGCCCGTAAAGATTTGACGAAATACCAGTTTAAAACTTTTTTTCATTCAACTGTCAACTTTTTAGAGTAGTTTACAAAAAATCCTTCTTTCCTAAGTTTTCAAAATGTTTTTCTTAGTCAAGATGAAAAACATAAGAATTATATTTCCCTCCGATAAAACAATTCATACTGAATTTTCCATTCAAGTCAAAATAATCACTATTGGTTATTGTTTCAAATTGTTCAGTCCTAGTTTATTCCGTCTAATGTTGTGTTGGCTATAATATTAAATGGTTCACTGCTAGAGGTGAGGAACTTATAATAATTGCATATTAAATTGCAGGGATAAAAAATTTAAATTAGATTGTTTTCCTAAAATGTTCAGGCCTAATATCAAGCCTGTAAACCAGCCTTTTGCAAATTTTGGTATGCTGTGACCCAGTCTGAGACCTCAAAATCTTCTGAGGCCCACCAAAACCCTGGTACAGTCACAACATAACACTTGACAGTTTTCCGATTATTCAGCAGATTTTTGTGTCATAAGTAGGGGATTTCAGTGCAAACGCTTTGCTTTCAGATGCATGAACGTTACACGGAGAGTGTTTGTGGGGTCACAAAGTCTGAGGGAATTCAGCCTGGTCACTCACAGTGTGAGTCAATCAGTGCAATGCCAGGTGTGCGTGAGCTGATTGGCCCTGATGAGGGCCAGGTGTGGCATGCTGATGTAGACACCTGAGCTGCAGCACTCTGTGCTGACTCCTTATCTCACCATCAGAGATACTGAGCGCATCTCTATATGTTTTCTTTTGTGTGTGTGGAAAAAAGTATCTGCTAAATCAATTTTGAGAATCTTTCTGGGTGGTTAGAACTCCCTGTTATTCAAAGATAGTTGTGAGTCAGTGCTGAGTATCCTTACTCAATATTTTTTGTTCTTCTTCTGACATGAGCCTTGTGGCCTTTGGACTATATTTAAGGAGAGTTTCTCAGTCTCCCTTGAAGTTTGAGTTAGTAGTCAGCTGCATGGCAGTGGCAGTTTAGTTCTTAGTTATTTGTGGGTGGGAGCTTTTAGTTTATTGTTTATTTTATTCACCTATCCCAACTGATCACTTGTGATCTTAGTGGTTATCCTTTTAGGATAACTTTGAGAAACCTTCATCTGCAATTGTGTCCTGAAACCAAGAAATTCCTCCTGATAAATGACTGATAAATTCTTAAAATCAGCAAATAGCTTGATGTAGTCAGCATCTTTGCTAACAGTCGTCATCACTTTTACCTTTTCATCTCAGCCATGTAAACACCTGCACTGGAGAACTACAGGAGTGAGTTGTGGGTTGTGGTAAAACTTGGTTGTATGATTAATTTGCATTGTTATTTTTTAACATGCTAAGGTTTCCAGATTAATCATGAGCATTAAGGCGTTAATATTTACAGTGTTTGATCTACCAACTGGCTCCACTAATAGTGAACAAAGACAACATCTGCCTGTCAAGCTTGTAGTTTGTAGTCCACAGAGTGGTGCATGACTATAATGTCATATGTTTTGTTTTTCTGCTTGGATGTTTTTTTGGTCTGTTACCCAGATAGGTGTGAAATATATCCCATGCCACGGATATGTGATCTGTCCGTTTAGGTCCAATATTTTCGATAAAAATTCAAGCTACCTCACCTTTGTAGTTTCTTCTTTCTCATTGATTCGTGTTCTCACAGTTTTCAAAAATTCTCTTCTCACTCATGTTCTGTTTAGTCATTTTGTTTTGTTTTGTTTAAATTTTGTTTTGTCTCTGCTCTGCCCTCTGTTAAATCTACTGTGATTTTAAGTCGTAAAATACAAAATATGAAAGCTCCAAGATGGAGGTGAGTTGGTTTTTATGTGCACATAAAAAACAAACATGCTACACTATTTATCTCCTCATTTAAACATACTCCAGTAAATCCAGACTGATTACTATTTCATAAGGATATATTCCTTTTTCGACATTATATTATTCTTGGCACCACATGCATTGTTTTTTTTTTTCCCTGGAAAAAAAGGCTATAAATAGATGTAAGCACCCCAGCTTTCTTGTTAAAGCTGTGTCTCCATAAGTCCATCTATCCTATGGGGCAAAAATATACATAAATATTAAACATGGTATGACTGTAATGAGGCACTGATTGTACAGTGAGTGGATGGGTGATGTGTGCTAATCCGTACTCTCTTTGATGTTTAATCCTTGCCTTGTTCATGTGATGCACAATTTGTTTCATACATGTACAACATGCACACACACCACTTACTATCTACTAATTCACTGGACCCCCCGCTGTGCTTCAACCTCTGAAAATATCATCCGACAGCCATCACATTTGAACTCTTTCCAGTAAACATGCATGCACAGGATTAATTTTGTGCAAAGTGACCTCACTGTAACTTACATTTTATTTCTGATTTGTCTTTGAAAAAACAATAGTGAGATTTCTTTTGCATTTTACCCTTCAGAGAGGGTTAAAGCACATAAAGGAGGAAAGTCCTTGAAACCTGAGAGTGATATTCACGACACTCATATTTCTAAACATCTACACTGGGAATTCTGCAAACTTCATTTACACTTAGGAAAACACCTGCAGATAATTGTGCATACTGCAGGGGAGAAGGGAAATTATCCACATATAAGGCTTAAATAATTCTTAACCTTGCTTTGAAAAGGAGCAAAAAGCAGAAAGCGAAGACCTTCAGAGAGCCCTTAGGGATTCTTCACTGAGCGCTCTATACATTTCAAGTACATACAGTTGTTCTCCAGATAGCGTCTATCCACTTCCAAGCGCCAATGCATTCATAATTCATACACTGTAGAAGTGGAGGAAAAGGAACACTAGGAGGGTTAATGAAAACAAGTCACTCTTATGCGTTTTCTAACTACTTCACACTACACTACCTCATAAGTATGATTCAGTAAATATTCTCCATCTTGGTCCTTCAGTCTATGAATATATCTTCCTTATGGCTGATTCTCTTTGCATGCATGCCTAAGTTTGAAGAAGAACTCGAACTTGAAAGTGCAATCAGCTGTGATCTGTATTCATAAGGGGGATATGAGGGGTTAGCAATAAGAGAGTAAATCAGGGAAAAATGATGGCGAGTTCCTCACCTGGGTTATTGGATATGGAAAAGTAGGTGTGCTTAGACAAACAAACGCACACACTCATTCACCCATGCATTATTGTATAATGTGTGTGTATGTAGGAAGATTCTGATCTCAGATTTATGCACCCAAACTACTGGGTTAGGCATAGGGAAATATCATTATTGGGCTTGAATAATACACCTGCAATGACTTCAGAGAGGACATAAAGAACAGTCTTCTTGTTTGAAAGCACAAGAGATTTCAGAAGGCTCTACAAGCTGTAAGTGTTTCATTTTAACACTTCATGTGTAACCACCTATGATTTATTATTTACTGTGCTGTCATAAAGGAAAATGACAACAGGGTTTACATATAGTATGTAGTGCTACAAGCATGTTGAGCTGTGTTATCATTAGAACCAGGTCATGGTATTCTAGGAATAGGTTCTATATTAATTTTATATGGCTTGAAGCAACGACTTGCTGTTTTCTGCTAAGTTCCTCAGGTTTTTGACATGTTGGGATGAATTTTAATAAAGAGGCACACAAGAATTAGGATAGCATGGGAAGTCTAACAAACTTTATTTAATGTTGTGGACTATCTGCATTTTGTTAGTTTGTTCTTTTGCTATAAGTTTGCTTTAAATTTGTCTAAAGTAAGAGTTTTAGATCAGTTGGAAATTTATGCATGCTAAGAAATAATCACTCCATGGATTGCCTCCCTCCTTTATCTGACCTTTTAAACCGTTCATCTCAGATGCCAATGATTAGCCTGCTAAACAGCTGAATTCAGATCCCTTTGTAGTCAACACCAGGATTACGAGTCAGTAAAACCAATAATTAACAACATTTTAAGCCCACAATCCTGGTCAAACACCCTGTCACTGCTCTAGGAAGTAGTCCCTCTCCCTGGCTGTCCTTTGAGATCAGCAGAACTCAGGGGTGATCATGATTTTTTAGGCTTGCCTCCTCACATCAAAAGTGTCAACCTAATACATGATTTTAAATCTCAGCTTCAAGTTCACATTTTTTGGCCTTTGAAAGTAGTTAAGCAATGAGCTGGGCAAAATGACCTAAAGTTTGTATATACCAGTAATGGTAGTTTATCACAGTATTACAAAATTAAAAGGGATAATGCATTTCAACTTCAACAGAGCACTCAAATGAAATATCAACTATAGACTTTCATCATGAACAGTTTGTCAGAAGTAGTGTGTCTATCATTGATTTAAAAGGGACATATTTTACCCTTTTAAGACAAGATTATATTATTCTCAGAGGTCCCCAAAACATGCCTGTGAAGTTTGTTGCCGAAAAAACACTCCAGTATAGGTTTTTTGCATGTCTAAAACCCCCCTGTTTCAGCTATTCTCAGAATGAGCTGTTTCTGTGTCTTTAAATGTAATGAGCTGCCTGACTCTGCCCCTGATCACACCCCCCTCAGAAAATGGATGTGGCACTCCTGATGTTACAGACACTTTTATCCAAAGTTTAGGATCTGACTGGGATTTGAACAATCCATCTCCCAGACTGTAGTCAGCAGGGTAACCCACTGAGCTATCCAGCATCTCAGCTGATAGCTGAGGGGGGGGCGGGTGCTTATTCCCCATGTGAGGTCAGTAGGGAAAAAGAGAGAAAGAGAGGGAATGGATTTTGAGGGGATTGTGGACAGGTCAGGGGCACATATTTTTGTTAGAAAAGCCTGAAAAAGGGATTTTTGCATAATATGTCCCCTTTAACTTAGCTTGAGTGGCAAGTGTAAAGAGCTACAGAGTTTATAGCTGCCTGCTTCTTTGAATCATGCTGGAATTTAATCAAGCAAGTCATGAGTCAAACCTTTAAACAGTCGTTTTAGCCTCTATAATAAGAATCACTGCAGGGCTGGGAAAAAGACAAACTGAGTTGATCCATTGCAGCACACAGCATGTGTTAAAGGCCCAGACAGGCCAACAGAGACGCAAACACTCTGGCTGTATGTTGCTGTTGCTACACACATCAGACTTGGAGAGGAAGTTTTACTTGATTGCTGTGCTGCATATGTGTTGCACTGACACCAAAATGTGACTTTCATTAAGTTACCTGGCAGCTCTGTAGTGTCAGGGGGAAACATGGAGGTGGGACTGACACTGAGCTGTAGTCTATCAAATATCACTTGGTTCTGCTACTGTTTTTACCCAACATCATGACTGGTAGTTTGAGGTATTGGTGGCATCGGTTTTGCCTCTTTTGTGCGTCATAACACAACATGTGCATTGAGTGGTGATAATGGTGTTGCAAAATGCAGAAGTTATACCCATGAAAGTAACGATACCGGGTTAGTTAATAATTTTAAATATGTGTTTAAAAGGTTATCCTGTACAATGGAATCATGTCTCTCTGTTGTTTTATGCACCATGGAAATAAATTGACTTGCCTCAACTTTGAGCAGGAGTGTTGTATCGCTGGCCATCCATGTAGTTATGCAGAGTTTGGCCTTAAACTGGGAAGTTGTTGCATTAAAGTCGGAGGTTATCAGAGTGATGAAGGCAACAGAATAATACAGAGTAAAACAGTGTCAAAGTTAAGAAATTCTATATACCCAGAGTTTTATCATGCTATTACTATTAAAGCCCCTGAATGTACTGTTGATAATGTTTGTGCTAGTATGCTCACCTGTTGATGATGCTCATGATGTTACACAGGCTCTACAACATGTAAGAGAGAAACACTGTGAATGATGAAACAACACAGAGTCATGCCGTCTACGCATGTGCAGAAATCCTTTAGATTACACTTTGTGAAAATTTCATTAAATGGAGACTGCTGCACAGTTCATATACCATAAAAATAGTGCCCCACTCACACACATGTACGCATGAAATATAAGCTGACATCTACAGCTATATAATCTGTATGCTGTACCAAAAGAAAATTGTACAACACATGAGCCTGTAGACTTTATTCGTCACTCAGTCCTCTTGCTTCTCACTCTGCTTCCATCCTCGATCATTCTCCCTCGCCGCTCCTCACCCAGCACCCCCCACACCAGTGAATGCTTCTTTAATGATTCTTTCATCTCATCCAAGACTCAGTTATCCTCTCCCTTTTCTCTCATCTGTAATCTTGGATTACTTTTATAGTCTTGGCTTCAATTGCTTGTCACATTGTATCTCCTCTTCTTTCCGTCTCCAGCTCAGGGAGAGAAAAAGAGAGGGTCGCATGTTCTCCTGGTGTTTCTCTACACAAACAGGCTGGATGTCAAAGAAAGCAGAGGAAACTGCTACAAATGCAGAGAAATCAGAAACTGCTCACATTCACTGTAGCATGTCTGTAAGCTAATTTTAATGCTTCAACCAAGGTCTGACCCTACAGTAGAAGCTAAAACAATTAGTTCTTGTACAGTGACTATCATGGTAATGTTTAGAAGAAGCTTATTAAATGCCCTTGATATTTAACGCCAACCAAGATTTTTTAGCCTTTACTTTTCCAAATATAAGTTTCCTCAGGCTCATTAAGGTTACAGCAAATCTCCATCCTTAATCCATCAGAAACTGTGTTGTTATTGGACTACAACTTCTATAGCATTTGTAACCACTCAAATCTCGTTGCTGAATATTGTATATGAAACGGATACCAGTATTAATGATAAACAGGGCCAATTCTAGTCATTTTGGTGCCCTAAGGGTGGTTATAATTTGGTGCCCAGGGCTATGCTGTGTTACACAGCGCTCCAGACATATTTCCAGCAGGGAGATCTCTCGCCTTTGATAGGAGCAAAGCGCTGCACATCTGGAATGCAGCAGAACTTTCAGATGCACCACAAAACTTTATGCAACAATGAACACTGACAAAAATCAAGACCTACCTTTTTTAGTCTGACTTTTACCTGAATTTAATATCCTCATCTTAATCTGTTTAAGTAATTAAGGTTTTATCTTACTCTGTTTTAACTTCAAAATGATGTTTGGGTAGTTTATCCTCATTTTATTATATTTCACCAAGTTCTTCTTAAGTGTTTTATTTTCTTATTTGAGCATATTGAGTTACCTTTTTGTGTTTTTATTTTCATTACAGCACCCTTTTATTTTATTTTCATTGTAATTTATTTTTACTTCATTTGATGATATTTTATTCTACACTTTAAACTAACCTCCAGTGTTTACTCATTTCAAACCTTTAAGGTGGCGTTTCCTCAGTACGTACTGGGTACAGACGTTCCTGTTCTTATAGTGTCTTTTATTTGTGATGTATTTTGCCAACATTGTGTATGGATTGTGGATGGGCAGGTTAGAAGTTTGGGTCATATTTCCTTTTATCTTTCTTTTGTTCATCTGTCTGTTTGTAAAGCACTTTGTGCTCCATTGTCTTGTATGAAAAGCGCTATATGAATAAAGTTTGATTGATTGATTGAAAAAGAAATGATTCAAATATATCTTTATTCACCACTTTTTGAGTTAACTAGCTCCTGTTTGTTAAAAATATTTATCCAGTGTCACTGACTTCACTAAATTAGAAGTTTAACTCATTTCATGAGCTGACCAATGATTGTATTATGATATTACACTTTGAAAATTCAGTTTTTGATGAGAAACCTGAATAAATCCAGTTGGGAGGATTTAATATCGGTAAAACAGATTAAATCATGACCTTTTAGTTTAAGATCTACTCATCAGATACTACTCTTTCTTTCCACCAAACAACAGAAGATAGAGGTATTGATAAGCTTTTGTATTGAATATGACTTGTATTGTTTTTCTTAGGTGACTTTGGTATTATTCTCTCCTATTAAATGTAAACTAGTGGATAAAATGTAGTGTACAGCATGTGGCATCAAAAAAGTATGAACAATGTTGACAACCTTACTAACATTTGATCCGAATTTCATGTTTTCTTTTGATGTTCATACAAAGAAAAAGTCTTCAGACCCTGTGCTGCTGATTTGATTTCTATTTTTTCCAATATTAACTTGATGAAATGATTTAAAATGATGTATCTGTAATTTTTTGTAGATTTCAGCAAATTTGAACAAAACTATGATAATACGGACATCTGTGATACTTCAAGTCATGGTCATCATGATGTGAAATCTTAAAATCATTACGCTATGCTCATTTGGGTTTGGTTTGGGTTTTATCTGTTGCCAAAGGATACTTCTATATGTAGACTGCAGAAACTGGGGATCAAACCCCCAACCTCCCAACAAGATCTGCTTAGAGAAATGGATAGGCTCCTGAAGGCCCTATGAAAGGGTCATCCAAATATTGATCCAACCTTCTGATCAGTGCTACCCGTCTAATATCGACTTCCTTGGCCTGGCTCATGGAAACGAATGTTTATTTTTTATACAAGTTATCAGTGCTTAAATATCTGATGAAACATGATTTTGCCAACCCTCCTCCCCCACCATCACCACACACACAGCCACAGTCAGCCCACATTTTTATGCTGTGAGAGCAAGCAGTCTACACAGATAGCATATTCTGTCCAATTCACTGCAGCCAAACACAAATTGGCAACCTCCTAAGCCTAAACCCATGCAGGACATTAACAGAGACGACGAAAAGAAAAAGCTCCTGATTGAACGGATGAGTGTTGAAAATTCTGTTCACATGCCAATGATTCCTAAAAGCATTTCACAACTAATCATTTATCTAATAATTTAATAATAATAATAATAATAATAATAATCTAATAATTTTCTATAATAGAATAGTATTTACTCAATGACGCCATTTCTGATTGCTTTTCCATTTGAAACAAATGATCCACTGTCATCTTACTGCAGCCACAAGTGATCAACTGGTCCTATATGGACAGTTCCTATTGTTAGCTTCACTTGAGGCCTTTGTAAGATGCTTAATAAATAAACAGATTATTCACAGTAATAGTAGCCGCCTTTTTATTTGATCGTGTATCAGAAGTAAATGGTCTTAGTTCTTTTCCTGCTGTCAAACTACTCTTGCTTGATGACTTCAGGGACTTTGGGAAAACTAAATCATAACAAACTGTCTTTTAGAAAATCTCCTTTATTGTAAAAATTAAGTTTAATTTCTTTCTTATTTTAAAATCTTGTATCCGAGTTTTCATTTCTATGCCCTGGTCTGAGATAAAGACCCTCTTTACTGTCGTCCCTCGTCAAATCTGTGTTTAATAGATTTACCGGATGAATTGGCATAGCCCTATTTCAAGGCTGACTCGCAGGCTCAGCTCATCTGATTATTCAGATTATCAAAGTCCTGCCAAAATCTGAGGGGACTTAGCGGAGGCAAGTGAGTGGAGAAAGACTGCAAGGAAGCAAAAAGGATGTAAGGTATTTTTAAACCAACTCCCCTGATACAGCCAAGAGGTGGACAGGTTTGAGCAAAATTGAAGCTCAATCAAAAAGTGATTCTTTGGTCTAAAAGTGTAGGTTTTATTTTTAAACTGATGTCTTCTGGAATGATAGAGACGTCTATTCACTTTGAATCTTACCTTTCTGCTCTTTTATCTTTTTCTCCAACTGCTGTCATCGGTTTGTTATGAAACTCAAGAAGCCTGGTTTGAACTTGTACTGCTGAAGCAGTTCAAGAAGGAAGAAAGAAGGGAAACAAAAGTATTCATACATAAAGAAGAGGATAAAAGATAGAGCTCATTTTGGAACTTGGGATGCACCTAGAAACTAACTTCAAAATCAGATAAAAGCTACATACAATCAGAATAGCAGTCTAAAGTGATGAGGACCCTCAGAAACGACCCCCCAGAAATGGCAGGTTGCCCCCTCTGGGTGGGGAGTGAGTCTTTGCCCCAAGTGAAAGAGTTCATGTATCTCAGGGTCTTGTTCATGAGTGAGGGAAGAATGGACTGTGAGATTGACTGGTGGATTGGTGTAGCATCAGCAGTTTTGCAGGCTCTGTACCGTACCGTTGTGGTGAAGAGGGAGCTGAGCCAAAAAGGCAAGGCTTTCCATTTACCGGTCAATCTATGTCCTAACCCTCACCTATGGTCATGAACTCTGGGTAAAGAATGAGATTGCGGACACAAGCACTCAAAAGAGATCCCTTAGGAGGGTGGCCGGGCTCAGCCTTAGAGATAGGGAGAGGAGCTCAGACATCCAGAAGGATTTTGAAGTAGAACCCGTGCTCATTAACTGAAGGGTACCAAAAGTTTTGGTTACATGTGTATGCAGCATTCCTCTCATGACATATAAGAGAGATAAATTCAAGTTTAATCAGGATCAGATAATCACCACTGACAGGCCACTGAAACATTCATGGATAACACTACTCAGATAGCAGAAGGCAACCTGAATGCTTCTTATCCTGTAAAAAGAGACCAGCGTGCGGCTGAAAATGTCTATGCAGCATCTCAAAGAGAAAAAGTAATCTTTACAAAACACTGAATACCAAAATCAACTAAGCCTGTCTACCAGAAGGTTAGAGGAGAAATTCCTCTGAGGGATGATTGACTTTTGCCTCATTGATTGTTTTCAGGACGTCACCTCTTTGCTGCTGTTTGCTGTCAGGTTTAAGGTCAGCATGACATCAACACCAGCTATTAATAACCTCAAGCCAAATAATCCCACAGTTTGACAGGTACGGGGGTGGTTATTGTTAGGATGAATGAAACTAACTGAATACATAGTGTAATCTTAACCTGCCAACCATGGGCCTTTTTACATCTTTCAGCAGCTGTGGGTGTAATAAGATCCAACAGAACCAGTATTTCTGTCAATCAAATCAAGTTTTCATGTTTGATTTGAGATTGAAAAATCATTGAAGAACCTGAAACAGTGGCAGATTAAAAAATCACAAAGCCAAAAATATCAAGCTTCTGGTCCAAGTTTTAAACATTATGAATGAGAAGTTATTAATGTGTTCATGAAAGGGGACATTTGAACACCCATTCTTCTATTAAGACAAAGAAAACACCCTCTGCTGAGGGTGTGCACATTAAAAAGTTTTCACTGTCTAGACATTAGACATGTATCGTCTAATGTAAGTGACATACCAAAATTAAAGCCCTCCAATCGTTGCTGTACTAGAAAGTGGAAAATTACATCTGTGGACCAGTAACAGTTTCATGGTGGTTCACATTACTACCATAGTAAACAGGATATTATGGCTAACCTTCCATGAACTTGTGCATGTCACCAATAGAATAAACTTGCAAACAGCTACCTGCACAATCATTTGGCCCAAGCTGATATTTATAATTACAAATCAGGTTGCCTCAAAGGAAAACCTGTAACAGCCAGTTACAGCAAAAATACTAGCAAGTGTCACCCACTGGATGTTGTGTTCTTTTACAGATCATGGCAGAAATAACTTCTTTAGCCTCAATTCATTCTTGTTTTATACTTTTCATTTTGTTGTTTTATATTTTTTTGCTATGGTTTATTTTTTAAAGATTTATTTTGGAGCTTTTTGTCTTTATTTGGAGAGGGCAGGACAGTGGATGAAGTAGGAAATCATGAAGAGAAGGTCAGGAATATTAGGAGTATAAACCATTGACAGTAATAGACATAGAAATAAACTATTTCAAATGCCAAGTCTAATAGTGGAAATAACATTTATTTTTCTTATTTTAATTTAAGGACCTTTATTGTTTAATATGACATGTTTCCCCTACATGTTTTTAATGCATTTTTTTTCATGTCCATGTTAACACTGATCTGTTCAGTGTTCATAAAAGTGCCAGTGTGAAATTTGGCATTCAAGCTACAAAAAAGTGATATTTTTATTAGTTTTTTGTAAATAAAAAATATCCGAATATATACCATGCAGTATAGTTCAGCTCAAAATTCCTTAAGATATTATTTTTGTTCCATTTTATGCCAAATTAGTCCTATGATTGTGAGAAAAACTGACAACAGGGGATTAAGGGGAGTACCAGCTCTATTTCTTCTACTTAAAGCCCTGGATATTATTGTGAAATGTCAATAAATTTGCTCAATGTTTTGACTGAAGAAGAATCAGATGTTGGGAAAGTTTCATTATTGAGCAATCAGTTCTAAGACAGTTTTGGACGTAACAGATCATCATACTCTAGTGATATAGGTTAATGAGCTGTTCATTGTCTTTGGTTGAATAACTGCTCGTGATCAGTGCTATTAATGAGAATCAGTGCACTCTAATAATAACTCTAATAATGATGGCTGTTTTAGGTACAGTAGAGATCCTTGGCAGTTGTAGTGTTAACCTCCTCGCTGCTTCGAGTCAACCCACGTTACATCTTTAATAAAGAATTGCAACCAGTAGGTTAGGCATGGCTTTGTTAACTTACACAGCAGGCTGGGATGTATGATGGCATAAGGACAGTTTTTGCCCACATAACCTCAAGAGAAAAATGCAACTATGAAAGAACCTTTGACGTTTGATCTCTGATTGATAGCAAAACACCTTTTATCAATTGCTATCTCTTCCTCTTTGACTGAGTGGCTCTTATTTTCCATTTTCTGTCCTTCCTTTCTTCCTCTAAAGTAATTTGGGTTTTTGACATTGGCACCCTGTATCTGTCAGGTTTGAGAAATGCAGCTGTCCTCACTGATATGTCACTCTTGTGTTTATGTGAATGCGAGGCACCTAAACATCTTGGTACCAGCTAACCACAACAAATTTTATAAACTTCTCATTGATTTGATTTGAGACATTCTGCAGGTGTATTGATTAGCTTTAGAGACACAACAGGTGTCCAGTAGGAAGCTTAAACCAGGCGGGTTTGTATTAGCTTCTCATTGGAGTTTGCTGCCAATCCCCATTATTCACATCTTCTGACTTTACATATATGTCAGCACTTTATATCAATATTTATTACTGCTTTAGATTCAGAAATTGCTTTGCAGAGACAGTCTGAAGGGAAAGTGTTTTTCCTTAAAATCCAATTACTTCCCCTAGTTATCATTTTGTGCGAATGTATGGGAGTTTTAGTCAGCAGGGTAAACCAATTTGAAAATAGAGAGAGCGTCTGATGGAATTGTTGATGTGTGCGGTGTTTGCATGCATGGGTAATTCAATGCTGAGTTTATGTGTGCTTTGTTCACTGTAGTCCTTATCAGGGATTCTCAGTGAGACGTGAGGCCTACTGTACCGGTCACTTCCCCTCTGCTTGGTTTGATTGTGATCAATAACCAACCAGCCCATGGCCCGTCACTGCAGAGTCCTCTCTGACTGATGAACCGAGGTATATGTGTGTGGTACAGGGCTGGGGATTTTGAGGGGTGGACAGGCCTGTTAAGATCATTCTCCTGTGACAGACCACTTGCTCTCATCCTCTCTGCTCTCAAAGTCAACTCATTGCGCTCTCATTTCACACTTGGTGGCAAATGGAAAAGGAGGGGTAAGGAGGAGTGAAGAAGAGGTGGAGGAAGAGGTATTTTTGACAGAGAGGAGGAAGGAAGGATGGGATGGAGAAGGGGGAGGCGGAGGGGTCATGATTGAGCACAGGTGGGGATATGCGAAAGATGTTTGGGTCTGAGTCGAAAAGAAAGACACAAAGGTAGAAAAATGTCAGCACCCAGGTGTTTTTTGTCTGCATGCACTAAAACCATGGCACTCTTACAGAGCACTGAAAGAAACCCAGAAGAATCAACACCTGAATATGTTGAAGGAGTTGGCATCTGCAGAAATCGAGATCCGTCGCTGTGGCTGAGACAGAGAACCGTGGCTGGTGGGAATTATGAACCATTGAGTCACTCACATCTACAAACCCATTTCCAAAAAAGTTGGGGCACTGCTGTGTAAAATATAAACAAAAATGAATGCAATGGTTTGTAAATCAAAAACCAATTTTTATTCACAATAGAACATAACATATCAAAGTTGAAACAGATGAAAGATGAGCTCATTCAGAATGGCGGAATGATGACAGAATTAATCTCAAAAAAGTAGGGATATGTTTACCACTGTGTAGCATCCCCTCTTCTGTTAACAACAGTCTGTAAACATCTGGGAAGTGAGGAGTCCGCTTGCTGGAGTTTTGGGAGAGGAGTTCTATCAGTGAAAGGTCCGGATGCAGGCAGGCCAGTTCAGCCAACCAGAGTCTTTGACTGTGAAGCCATGCTGTTGTGATGGATGCTCTATGTTGTTTAGCATTGTCCTGCTGAAGTATGCAGGGCCTTCAATGAAAGAGACATTGTCTGGATGGGAGCATATGTTGTCCTGAAACCTCTGTATACTTCAGAGATTTATACCATCAGAGATGCAGGCTTTTGAACTGTGCTCTGATAACTAGCTGAATAGTCCCTCTCCTCTTAAGTCCCTAGGACATGCAATTTTAATTCACCTGACCACAGAACAGTTTTCCATTTTGCCTCAGTTGATTTGATATGAGCTTTGGCCCAGAGAGGACAGTGGCATTTCTGGATTGTGTTCACATATGGCTTCTTCTTTGCATGATTAAACTTTACTTGTATTTGTGGATGACACAGTGAGCTGTGTGGACAGAATTATTTCTGGAAGTTTTCTTGAGGGATTTCTAGTACAGAATCATGTCTCTTTTAAATGTGGTGCTGCCCTAGGGCCCGAAGATCACAAGTATCCAGTATTGACCTCCGGCCTTGTCCCTTGGACTTAGAGATTTCTCCAGATTCTCTGAATCTATTGGTGATATTTTGGATTGTACATGGTGGGATATTAAAAGTCTTCACACTTTTACATTCAGGAACATTTTTTCTGAAATTGTTCCAGATTATTTAGATGCAGTTTTTCACAAAATTGGTGACCCTCTGCACAGCTGTACATCTGAGAGACTCTGCCTCTCTAAAATATTCCTTTTATACCCAGACATGTAACTTCCCCAGTGCCAGTTAACCTAATTAGTTGCAAAGTACTACTCCTGCAGTTTTCATAGTTACCACTTACTTTTCCAGCCTTTTGTCGGTTCGTCTGAAAGCAAACATTGAAATAAGCTGGACTCTTCTTTTCTCTGTGTCCCAAGCTGATGTGCAAGGGTGTACTCATAAGTTCCAAAAGAGGATTTAAAGATGTTGACTTCCTAGAGTCTCTGAACAAAGGTCTGCCACAGTATCACTTCAAGGAAACTCTACATCAGCTAAGTCCAAGCAGGAAAAATCCTGGAGTATGGTGAATGGAAGAAACTAGTTAAGGAAAAAAGTTGTTATGTAATTGAACAAGGATCAAGGATAGATTTTTTATAGCCATTAGAACCACACAAACCATCTCACAAACTATGGAAAGTAATCAAAGAAAATACAAGCTACATTAGAATAAATCACTGGCAGTATATTATAAATGTCTACCACACTAAGCTACTCAAAAAGCTAATGGCAGTCAGGACATTTTTTTCTGACTGTTTGACCTGCAGTGTCTGCAGCCAGACAGGAGCAGTGTAAACTCCTCTGTGGACTTCTGTTGTCATTATAGATTAGTCATAACCCTGACCCTGATGAAGCATTAGGTAGTTTATATGTTGGTATGGCCCCAGATCACATCAGAACACTGACTTTGCTGTCCAGTCATCAGATCTTCAACTGTGTCATGGATATTCTGATGAAGAAAGAAGCTGACCTTTCAAGTGCTCAACTCCTGGTGCTGAGTTAGATCAGATGGCTGGGGGAGCTGCCAGACAGCTGCAAACTGTGCAATGAGATTGAACCAAGAATTTGGCTAAGGTCACAGTCTGTTAGGGCCTCAGCTTATCAGGAAGGCTTTCTCGTGTATTCTAGGAAAGGATGTGGATGTGGAATCTGAGTTTTCTAATAATTCTGAAAGCAGCCACTGGGAGTTGTTATCAGAACACTGCTGGTATACAGTTATTGTAGTTACTGTCCTAACAAATAAAACCCAGGAGAGGAAGGCAGAACTTTCCTCTCAGTGGGGGAGGGCCAAACAAACCTGGGGGCGGGTGCTTACACCCCTGGTGAGGTCACTAGGTGTAAAATCTGAGAACGGCTTGTTTCAGCACACATTTTCTGAAAGGTGGAGAAAGAGAGGGGGAAAGGGAATGGATTTTTTTTTTTTTTTTTTGAGGGGATTGTGGACAGGCCAGGGGCACATATTTGTGTTAGAAAATCCTGAAAATGTGATTTTTGCATAATATGTGACCTTTAAATGATCTATAGACCACTGTGGCTGATAGATTTGGCAAATTTATCTCACAACTATCAAAAAAAACAGCAGTTAACTAACTGTTAATTTTCAATAAAGGCAGTGACATCAGCTAACAACAGACTGTACTGAGATGAACTGCTCTGGGAATTTATACTGTAGTGTTAGAGGTCATTCCCTACCGTGGGCTCATGACATCATGAGCCCACGTATTGGCCCCACCTACATGAAACCAAGCCAGAAAAGAGGTGAAAAACTTTCTAACAGTCCTAATTCAGAATTCACTCACATGTAGATCTCAGTGTTTTCACATGTTTACGGCAACCATATTCCAACATATCTAGAGTGTTAAGACACAAACTTTGGATTTCACTCTACAGGGTCTTTAAATGCGACATTAAAATGCAGCCTGGTTGTGCTGAAGTGCTCCTGAGTGACTCTACTCTGCACTCCATCAGAGCCTCAACTCCCTTGGTCTGTTTCATTTAAAGGTCAGCAAATATGTGGTACTAAGTCCCTTTATCATTGCATTAAAATGTACACATCAGCGTTCATATCTGTTAGAGACAGACAGAGAGCAGAGGAGAGAAGATGCTACATGCTTTCTGATATATATGCTCATAAATGACAAAGATTGGGTTGGGTTAATAGTTATTGTTATAAATTAATACCAAAAATAATCTAAGCATATTTTGTATGCTATGTGATGCTACAGAGTGATCATGCTGTGATAGCTGAATTATATGATTAAAGGCAGGTGCACACTGATTGTTTCTGAGTCAGCTGTTGAGGAATGTGACCAATCGCTTGGTCAATTGTTGGTGTAATTTCGGTGAACCAAGTTTTTCTTTGGTTGACTACAGCTATAGAATTTAGTTACTAAATAAGTATTAATGCTAGTTCCAGCTGCAGGGTGAAAATATACAAGCAACATCAGTATGCATGGATTATGTTCTGCCTCTGCACTGACACTGAATCATTCACATTTGCATCACAATGCATGTTGGTAAAGATTATTTTCAATGAACAAAATGAACAGGTTTTACTGCATGTGAATGTAGGTCATCATGACTATCAAATTGTGCTTTATAAAACAGCGTTGACTTTGCAGGCACATGCTTTACTGTTGACATCTACAGTGCAATATAAAGTAGAAATATTTGTCTGTTAAATGTTGTAATCTGCTCGGGCACTTCATGGTTCACCGACAACTTTAACTGCTTTCATATTAGCTTAGCTCTAATATCACATTTTGAAAAGCTCCAGCTTCACAATGAGCTGTTTTTATTTTTGATACATCAGGACGTCTCAGTGCTGAAGTGAAGCTTTAAGAACAAGACATTTATTTGTAATTGAGTATTTAAAGGTCATGGCACTGCTGCCTTTGATTAAAGACTTGAGTATTTTCTTTCACCACAGCCCCGTATATTGATCAAGGACATTTCTACTCAGGCTGGAGTTGTATTTGAGAACCATAAATTGTTGGAACTTGTCCAGACTTCAGATCAACAGTCCTCCAGCAAAGTGCCCGTCTTTGAACTTTGGACTGCCGTCTGTTTGCATAAATAACTTTGCTTTGCTGCAAAGCTCCAGAAGTTAATAGCCAATATCCACAGAGAGACTTTCCTTTCATATGCAGAGGAAAAAACCAAACTCGTTCTCTCCCTGTTTTCTGGGTCCTCAATTAACCATGCAGCCAAATACTTCAACAATAAGGTCAAAACCTTTGCTCATTAGATATGCAGACTGTATTGGTGTGAAAGCTGCTGTCTCAGCATGCTCAGATGGAGTTGGTGAACTCAAACGTCAGGCATCATGTCATACATTAATTATATTCAGGAGGTATGATAAACTAAAGATAGTAATTACAGGAGAAACACTATGTAAGTCATAATTGCTTTGAATCTCTGGTGGCCTGATTTGCTTTTCATAATTTATAGTGCATGCATAGAAAGCCTCTCTTGGATCTCCTCTTGCATTAGAGATTCATTCTGTTAGATATATCTCTAACATTACATATAACAGCAACTGGTCTGGTAATGAATCATTCCAAGACTGCTGTCAGTATTTGATCCAAATGAGTGCTTTTTCTACATTTTATAATGATCTCTATCACACTTGTCTTAAAGCATTAGAGTATTTCACAGGGGTATGATGGAGGCTCACTGACTGACCTTGGTTTTGGGGTCATGATTCAGAAAGTTTTTCAACAGGAAAAACTTGTCATCAAATTATCTGAGTTTTAGCATTATCTGAGCTTAGCAGACGCTTTTATCCAAAGCAACATATATCTGTGACATAGGCAGGTGTTAATGGCATTAAGGACCTAAAGGTGTATTCTTGATGCTGCGGCATTTCAGTCTGCATCTCCTCCTCCTCCTTCCTCCATTGTAAGTAGCAGCAGGTACGAGTGTGACAGGTAGACTACTTCACTGCTCATCACAGCCTAATTCACCACTGTAAAGCATTTTCATTTTCACGACCCTTTTAAAAATAAAAATCAAGATTGCATTAAAATAACATACAGTCACTACCTCACTGCAGGGCCACATGTTTCAAAACTTCATCAAATTCTGGGATGTATTTATATTTTCTTACTTTGGCAATCTGTAAACAAGACTTAAGCAACTCTGTAATGTAAAAATGCATTTGATCAGCTTCAGCTGTAAGAGTTCTATTTATAGACCATGCTTTCAAATGAAAATCAAGGTGTTAAAATGAGCCAAATGAACAAGAAAGTAGAATTACAAACACAAAAGATGAGGACTAATATTTTATCTGTCGGACATCCACTCTTGAAACCGGCCAATGACCAGCAAATGCCGGCTAATGGAAACTCAGCATTAACTACAAATTTGTCTTAAAAATTGAATGAAAAAGTCATGATAAAATCAAGATTGTGATCAGGCCATAAAATATCTTGTAATCTTTTTTTTCACCTCTATGTCAAAGTTTGAATCGTATGCCCAATCATTTTGTTTTGCATTTCTCGAGTGTCATCAATACAAGCCAAAAGTCCCTCCCTCACATCTTGCATAAATCTCCACGTCTTCAGCGCTAGCAGCCATACTCATCAGGTGACTCGATGGCCATTGTGTAACCTGCAGCTGCTACAGACTGGGCTAGCTTACACACACAATTCATGTCATTGTCTGGGTTGGCTTGTCAAGATGAGCGCTGCCTCAAACCTCCAGTGTTTTGTAAAAGCCCCTTTTACTATGTTCTGTACAGTTTACTGTATTTTAGTTCCCATTCTCCTCTGCTCATTACACACAGCTAGTCAGAGTTAACAGTAGTAGAAATGACAGGGCACTCAAATAGAGGAACTGTGATCATTTAGACAAGAGAACGTAATGAATCAGCATCTGCTGTAGCTTTAAATTAAGCTTCATCTGTTACATGATGCACATTTACTTTAATCAGTAATGGGGGTTCCTACCACTACCACTGCATTATAACATTAGCAAAGCCCCAGTTTAATGATACATTATGGATGCAGGCCTACTCAGATTAAGCAACAATGATTAATGTATGACTTGCTGTCAGAGACTTGGGGCTTGACTTGGACCTCATGCTTAAAAACAAACACAGTGGATCCTGGCAGCTCTGCTCCTCTGAAGGCACCAACTAACTCAACAGAGGATGTCTGGCTGTGTTTCGGGTTTCAAACTACAAAGACAGAGACGAGCTGGACAAAAGCAAGGCCATATGCATGGAGATTAAAAAACTATGGAAATCCTACTAATTTGGGGTACATTTTTAATGCTAACCATAATATTTTAATGCAGTGCCTGTTGGAAGGTGACTTCTACCATTTCCAACTTTAGTTCTCTGATAAGCTCTTTCATACTGAAACAAAAGTTCTGTACCTAAAATGTTCCTACATTAATCAATATTAAATTGAATCAAATCATAAATAGCATCAGGGACCTTATGAATCAAAATCCCATTGATTCTGGCTGTCAGTGGTAACGCACAGCCCTATTTACTAGGGTTGCACAATATTATTATCATGATGTCCATGTCAGTGGAGCATAGCTCAAAAATTCACTGCTGATAGTGGCTGTGAATGTCAGCAAAACACAAATAAATTCAAGCAGTTTAAAACTACATCAGTAGACTGTAGAAGCAAGCGGTTTCTTTTCTTCCTCTTCATGCCTTAAACTATAAAGTGTGTTTTAAGGACTAAAGTTTGAGCTTGTTTAATTTTTTACACTTGAGTGGTATGTATTCTGTTTTTGTTAAAGCACTCTGTCAGGGCTGTCTCAGGAAACCACTCTGCATACTTGCTGTATAATTAATTTCAGTAACAGGTCATTTCTGGTACAGAAGACACTCACCATTCCTAATCAGTATCTGCTAAAATGAGTTAGGAACTATCAGCATATCAGATACTGGCAAAAATGTAACGGTGTTGACCTGGACTTTACAGCTGCTCCTCTGACCCCAAGTCACAGCCATAGTTGGCTCCTTCTAATCATCTGGTGTTTAAGAAAAGCTAGACATTAGTTTAAAGATTCATATCCCTGCTATACTTAGTTAAAGTTAAACGGAGTTAAACCACTCTGGCACTGACATCTGCTCTTTGGTCAGTGAGTGGCTCTGCTCATAAAGACAGAGTGGATAACCACAAAGAGGGCCAGATGGGGACCTTTTGGCCACCAGTTGATGATCACTGGTCGATGTAATTGATGGGAAAACCCTACATGTGTGCCTATCTTTTGAATCTTTAGTAAGATATGACTGATATACCAAACTGTAACGACTGTTGGGGATGAAAACATCCCGAACACTCATGTTAAAATACCTCACACAACCATGTATTAGCTATTATTAAGTTGGAATGAAATGTGATGCTTTATTATTCACTGTAAGCGAAACTTTAGGTTTAGAACTTGTTGTGTTAGGCTCTTTTAGATGAGTAGAGGTAAACATCAATTTACATTTGAGTTAATATGAATCCAATGTAAGATTTTAAATGGTGGAAAATTGCATATTTTAAGGTTTAAAATCATCTTTATTGCACTGACAGCATAAGTGCAGTAAGCTAATCAAAGCTTGCTTTAGCTTTGCCATAAATTCGGAGGGATGTAATAAGGTATAAAAAGTGTGATTAGGAAGAAAAAGATACAGATTGACTTCAAGCTTTAGGATTCAGGCTGTAAAACTCATCTTTCCTGCTTTATTTGCTGAAGCATCTGTGACTGATTTGTGATTTAATTTTGAAAGTAATTATAACAACTATGTCCCAAAATTTTTAGCGCTGCACAGCAGAATATAATATTGAATTGCCTAAAATTATCATGAAAATGAAGCACATGCCAGTCTCAAGATTGCTGTTTTCTGCAGCTTTCATTTAACACTAATCCCCACCAAATTGTAATTGTGTAAGAGGGAATTTTCAGTCTGAGAGCTAAATAAACCGTGCCAAAGTCTCATGCAGCTTCATATTCTTAATTTTTCCCTCATCAGAAAAAAAGAAAGTTGGACACGTGCCACTTCATTTTGATCGCTTCGGTTTATTTTAAGTGATTAAACAGGTTCTATGTGTACTAACAGATTTATTTACATGAAAAATGTCGTCTTCAAACCTACTTTTAGATACAGAATATGCAGTTTAAATTACTTTAAAGCTCTTTGATGAAACAGAAATAGAAGTTGTGTCTATTATCTTGTGAGCTTGGTATGTAAAGACCCATTTTGTAGGAAGATGAGGATGGAAACTGGAGTTGGACAAGGAGAAAAGAGGTCGGATACATATTGATCTTAACCTGACACGCCAGATGGATGTGTTTCACATATCAACAGGAAACGTTTGAGAAAAGGCAGAGGATTTGACAAAAACTCGGAGTGTTTTTCACATCTCTATGGGCCAATCAGAGCAACAAAACACATGACGTAGCAGCTATCGAGCCGCGTATGTGCAGCTAGTGAGGAATAACGCAAAACATGGCGACTATAGACATGTAAGTACTTGACTTTAGCAGCATCTATGCTAATCTCTTCCTCCATAACTGCACCAGCTCTTGCTGCTGCTTGTTTACGTCTCCACTGTGCTGCACCTGAAAGTACTGCCCTTTATCACTGATTGGTCCTGTCGCTTTCTAACTGAGCCCAAACAGTTCAGATGGGAGCTTTGCAAGATGGATTCACCAGTGTAAAACAAGCAAATGGGCGTATCCATCTGCTTTGCAAGGTTATATCCCTCCATCCATTTTCTATACCCCTTATTCCAGAGCCTATCCCAGCTGTCATTGGGCGAGAGGCGGGGTACACCCTGGACTGGTCGCCAGTCAATCGCAGGGCTGACATGTAGAGACAGACAACCAGGCACGCTCACATTCACACCTACAGCCAATTTAGAGTGATCAATTAACCTAATGAGCATGTTTTTGGTGGTGGGAGGGAGCCGGAGTACCCGGAGAGAACCCACATGTGCACGGGGAGAACATGCAAACTCCACACAGAAAGGCCCTGTTCAGGAAGCGAACCAGCAACCTTCTTGCTGTGAGGCAGCGCTAACCACTGCGCCGCCGTGCCGCCCGCAAGGTAATATTAATCTACCATATAGCATTAGTTCAGGCAGGCCACAGAGTCAAGTGTCGCTGTGATTGAGATGAGCTGAGCTGCAAGCCCTCAGCAGCTCACAACCAGCTGATTTGCTCTAAGCACAGTAGCGGCTTATCATTCCAATGCTGCCTATACATTGCTCTTGCCTGGCTACGCTCTGCCACTCTTGCAACTCTCCACCACCCCAGCTCCTCCTTCATTCAGCTTCTGACTTAATGAGTGTCATTCTGTTGTCATTGATGTCTGCTGTGCTTCTCTCCCTGCCTTGTGCTGGAATGTGTGTTTTTCGCACTCAGTGTTTTCCATGTAGGATCATTGAAGAGCAGGGGATCCCAGAAGAGCCACACCACAAAATATAAATGCTGAATAATAGCGGCTAATAAAGAAATATTTATAGCCACAAATCTTGAGTGTTTCTTGACAAAGTGGTCCTGACTGAATCACGGTTCTCAGACTTTAGAAAAACAAACTGAAAATGGCAGAGGCAAAAAACAAGCCTGCAGCCATCACCTCCTGATAGCTGCAGCTTTCTAAGATGATGAAGAGAAACAATTCCAAAACTTGTGTGAAAAGGGGACCCTTTTTTAAAAATACTAAAGTCACCCATTAACCCCTGTCACAGTTTCTCTAATATTCCATCATAAAATAGAAGGGTCAGTCATGTCAAAGCTGTTTTTTACTAAGACACCATGACACCTAAAACAAACTAAGCTGTTTGCTCATCTGAGGCTGTTTCCTCGTATTCAGTAAAAGACACAAAGTGTCTGTTGTGGCAAACTGTAAAACATCAAGATGTTCCTTTTTAAAGTGAAGCTTCTTTTATAACAGAGAGGAAGGGGCAATGTGAGCATCGGAGAGATGAATTGTGCGTGTGGGTGTCTGCAATTTTCCCAAAAAGCAGAAAGAAGGACTGTGCCAAGCTTCAAACGACAGGGTCTGCTCTTTGTTCTGTGCCGTAGTGTTTGCACTGGAAGCTTTTATAAAAAGTCTCTCTATGACTCAAGAGCTCTCACTCTGCTGTGTGCCTCCATCCACTTTTGATTTATTTCAGAGTCGACCGACGTGACGGCACTACACTTGATCAAGGGATTCAAACCAAAACAGAACAAATCAAAGAAATTAAAAATACAGCCTGCGTTTGAGGACTATCGACTTCAGACTGCATCATCCACAAACGCTCTGTTTTTATCTCTCGCACACTTTAGTTTACAAGTGTGAGATTTAGGAGCTGCGTCTTTTATGTGAAGTCGCGGCCACACAGATTTAGCAAGGAAAAGAGACAGAGACGAGAAACTGCTGCTTCCCTCTGCCAACGCTTTCAGTGAATATGCTATAATTTTCTTAAACAGAACAAGTGACTACATCAAGTCTCAAACAGCAAGACCTCTGTGATCCTTATCTTTTCATGTACACACTTCTATATGTGCATTAAGAGTTTCCAGTTTGCCTTCTGCCCTTTTTTAAAAAATCTGATCAAACATCCTAGAAGAAATCCAACAATTTAGATGACATAATTATTGTAATGATGTGGAATTACAATGTAGCAATTTGCATATCTGCCTGAGGCGCACAAATTAAGATTACCTGGGTGTGTTGAAGTGAAAAGGCTCAGAGAACGGGATGAAGACATTTGCAAATAAGTGATCAGGGATGCAAGTGATAATGACGGATACAAAGGGATGGCTCAGGCTGAATTAAAACACAGCGCTTTATAGCCTCATAAAAGCTGGGGACTGGGGAGTTCAACAGATTTTCTTTCTGATTTTTATGAATAACAATGATCTGACTTTGTTGTACAATTCAAAGAAAATATCACTGAAGGCACCCCATGAGGTTCACCTCGCTGCAGCTACCCAGCAGACTGAGGTTCATCTGCATACAACACCAACTGTGACAGAGCTGGGTGGCATGAAATGTGAGCCCCAGTGATCAGTGATAAACTACAGTCACAGAAAAAACAAACAATACCATTTCATAATAATTAAGAGATCAGAAATGTTTTTCATATGATTTTTACACAATAGGGCTGAACTGTTTGGGAAACTGATGATTGAGAAAAAAATATCTATATATTACCCATATTGCAAATTTGATATGAATTCTTGTATTGAAGGGAATGATATTATTTTATGTCGTTCTTATTTTTAATAAGAAAAAAATGCAAACATAGAAAAGTAGGATTTTGCAAAGTGTTTTGAAAAAAATGACACGTTCATGTTTGTATGTGTTGACCATAACTTCTCTGCTGCAAAAATATTGTATCAACCTGCTATTCTGACACATTTCTGTTAAAAGAACTCATCATGAGCTTAGCTTTATTTTTACTGTTTTGTCTTGAAGTGGGTAACTCTGGCACAACTTCACCAACTACCAAGGTGTATAGAAGGTGAAGAAAGTCTTAAAGAGAACAGAAATCTCCAGCAACACTTAAGTTTAGAGAAAAACTTTATTAGACCGACGTGTTTCGGCACATGATGAAATGTGTCGCTTTAATAAAGTATTTAGTCTTCCCTGGACTTCTTATCTTAAAAAGGCTTGTAAAACATCAACCCTGTGGTGCACAGTCAAGCTCTAAACTCCATTTTTACATGGGACTATAAGACAAAAGAAGAAACTGAACAAAAATTAAACTCAATGATTTTTATTTGACACACAGTAAACAATATAGACAAAGACTTGTTTTGCAAATACTTGCTTTCTCATCATTTTGTGACCATAAAGTGAAAAAATAACCATTCTGTGATGAAACAAAACTTGTAATTGAAGACATACTTACAAAAAAAAGTGCTTGGGCTTTTTTGTATCGGTGTTTTTGAGCCATTTCTCAGAAGTTCCTGTCTGCTGTCACATGTTAAAGAGTGGGAGTTTGTTTACATGAAGTTTAGTATCCTGCTTTTTATCCCATTTAGGATACTGTGTTTACATGCACAGAGAAACATGGTTATTCATGTCCCTGTGAACATGAGAAATACTAGTATCTCAGTTTCTAATCACTGAATCACATCTGCACAGGCATCTGTGATGTTGTTCCAACAATGTTCAAACTCTTATGAATCAGAAAGTGACAGGACCAATCAGCGACGAGGGGCAGTACTTTCAGGCACGGCGGAGTCGTGATGTAAGCAAGCAGCAACAAGAGGCCGGTGCAGATATGGCGGAAGACATTGGTACTGATGCTGCTAATGCGCCAGTTTTATCAGAACTTGATGACATTTATTTGTTAAAAGAAGAAAGAACAGCAGTGAGTTGTTTTCTTTTTAAAAACGATAAGTTTACAGTTGCCATGGTTCACGTCAGGCAATTCTCTGTGGCACGGGTGTCAAACTCAAGGCCCGGGGCTAAATCCAGCCCATGGTACAGTTGTATCCGGCCCGCAAGATCATACGATCTTTCTATTATAACTGGCCCACCAGTATGAGGTCTGCAGGTTTCTTCCAGTAAACGAGTAAACTTAACTATGATGATTTAAAATATCCTTGTAAAGTATAAAAATCTCAAAAAGTGAAAAGTAAAAGGAGTCAGGTTAAAACTCAGGAAGGTGTCATTAATGTTGTCATTTCATATTTTCAATTTTGCATCACACAAATCGGACTTAAACTTATGATTTTGACTTTTTTCATGTTTTGACCTTCAAGATTCACAATTCAAAATTCTAAGTCATATTTTTACCTTTTAAACTTGTGATTTTGACTTTCTATCTCATTTATTTGCCATTGAAAACATTATTTTGCCTTTAAATTTTGACCTTTTGAACTACAAGTTTGACTTCTTACCTCAGACTTTGAGCCTTTAAACTTATCATTCTTACTTTTTTGATTTATTATCAGTGTTATTTATATTTTTTCATGTTTTACTAATGGTGAAAATGACATTCAAACCTTGTTAGGCTCTTAGGTAAGGCCTAAATTTCGAATCTTCCATTGATTTTCACAATCCAATTTTTGCCACTTTTAACTTATTATTTTCAAGAAAATAGGTTGACATTATGTAGAAGGTTGTATAATATGGCACGAATAAATAAAAATCATTGTTGTTGCATTGATAAGAGTAGTTATTAATCAGGTCAGAAAAATACACATGATTATCTCTGCTCAGTTTTACATCAACCATGATTTTGCAGACCTTCATGGGCCCCCAATTTGTGTGGCCCCAAAAAGCCCCCCAGGCAGCATTCTTTTGTGACCAAAATATTACAAACACTTTTTCAGGTACTTTAGACTATTTTAACCCTTTCTACTACATCTTCTTGGTGTTTATCAGTTCATGCATTGATAGATACAATTCTGCAGTAAAAAAATATTTAAAGTAAAAAAAGACTACAACGTTCATACAACACAGATTTCCAATCATTATTATGTGTTTACAACGAGTGCTTGTCAGAGTGTGCTGAATTTATAAAGTATGTGATTGATCATTGGACAACAGTCTGAGGACTGGGACTAATAAACAGCCTTAATCATTCTGAAGCACACACAGGAGACGCCCTGTAAATCTGAGAAGAGAACAGAGAAGCATTAAAAAAATCACACCATGCTGTGAGACTTGACAGTCACCTATGGTCTTTAATTTAGAGCTGGCTGAGCCATAAAACACATTAGTAATGGCACCTGTGCTCAAGCATATGGGCTTGAAATGATGTCTCAGTTTAAGATTTAATATCCTGGCTAGGAGACATGTCCAAAACTGGAGAGAGGATATTTATTATGACTGTAGATAAACGACTCTCCTGTTTGAGGGTCATGTGTAATTATTTACCAAAGAGGTAGTGTGAGGTAATGACAGTGATGTCAGGCTAGAAGATTTTGAATCCATTTGTTTTCTTTAGGAGCAGATGAGGATAAGAAAGCTTGACATGTCCTAAGGGGCATGTCAAGCCTGTAACGCTGAGGTCAGAATAGATGATATTCTTGTCTGTTATGATAGATGCTTTGTCAGATAAGGTGATCACAGAGCCATTAATCTGTGTCCTGACTGGACTTACACACATAACAGACAGCCCAGCATATCATTAAGACTGATGTAGAAGGAAGACTTAACAAACATACTGTATCTACAGTATAACACTGTATTTGTTTTTATGTTCAAATATTATGATGAAGAATGATATACAAGCTTGATGCTAATGCTAACAGCAGTTACTCTCTGGGTTGCTGAACTATGTCTGCTATGTCTTGCCAACATTTCTCTTGTTTTTGGCAAGGATGTTTTTCTGAGCTTGACAGACTTTTCCTCCATCTCATAGCTCTTAGCACCAACTGTACCCATCTTCTTTCACTTTGCCATTGTGTTTGTTTAGGCTTGTGCATCTTCAGAGCACTCTCTGCTCTTTTTGTCCAACTTTACTGAAGGAAAATATCATAGAAGTAAGAAAGACATATCAAAAATTGTCTGTCGGGAGTTCAACAGGCGTCCCAATATGTCACACTGCATGGGACACAGTTATCAATGTCGGGGGTTGTTGCATCCCAAAACCACAAGACCACCGGATCAGGTTATAATCATGCTGAAGACATGTTGTTTGACCTCAGTATTAAGGTGTCATGAAAAACAAATCTAAAAAAGTTGTAGTGCTGTGTAAATGTAAATTAAAACAGGATGCAATGATTTGAAAATCTTATAAACCCATATTTTATTCAGAATAAAACAGAAACATAGATGTCAAAACTGAGACATTTTACCGTTTTATGAAAAATAGCTCATTTTGAAAAATGTTTCTATAGAATTGTAAAATTTTGAATACTTTGAATATCCCACCATCTACGGAACATTTATCATCAAAAGATTCAGAGAATATGGTAAATTTTCTGTGTGCAAAGGCTTATGGTCAGTTTTTGAGGCTTGTGATTTTCAGGGGACACTGCATTAAAAACAGGCATGACTATGTACTGGAAATCACTGCATGGGCACAGAAACACTTTCAGAAGTCTGTCTGTCAACACAGTTCATCGTGCCATCCACAAATGAAAGTTAAAGCTGTATCATGCAAAGAAGAAGCTATATGTTAACACGATCCGGAAACACTGTCGTCTGCTCTGGGCAAAAGCTCATTTAAAATGATCTGAGGCCAAATGGAAAACTGTTCTGTGGTCAGATAAATTTAAATTTTATATATTTTTTTGAAACCACAGATGCCATGTCCTGCATACTAAAGAGGAGAGGGACCATTCGGCTTGCTATCAGCTCACAGTTCAAAAGCCTGCATCTCTGATGGTAAGGGGTTGCAGTGCCAATGGTGTGGGCAGCTCACACATTTGGAAAGGCACTATCAATTCTAAAAAGTATACAGAGGTATTCAGAGCAACATATACTACCATCCAGAGAACGTCTCTTTCGGGGGGGGAAGGCCTTGCATTTTTCAGTAAGATGATGCTAAACCACGTTCTCTCTGGGTACTCTGGCTTCCTCCCACCACCAAAGACATGCTTGTTAGGTTGATTGATCACTCTAAATTGGCTGTAGGTGTGAGTGTGAGCATGCTTGGTTGTCTGTCTCTGTATGTTAGCCCTGCGATTGACTGGCGACCAGTCCAGGGTGTACCCAACCTGTCGCCCAATGACAGCTGGGATAGGCTCCAGCAGAGGACAACATTTCTTTCCCAAAACTCTCGCAACTGATCTCCTCACTCGCCTAATGTTTACAGACTGTTGTTAAAAGAAGGAGGGCATGCTGAACATGGCATCATCTCTACTTTTCTGAGATGTTTTGCTGCCTCTAAATTCAAAATGAGCAATTATATTTTTTATGAAATTGTAAAATGTCTTAGTTTCAACACCTTATATGTTGTTTTTGTGGGTTTATGAGATTTGCAAATCATTGCATCCTTTTTTTATCAAAATTTTGACAGCGCTCCAACTTTTGTGGAATTGGGGTTGTACACTTTTGGATGACTTAAAAGCTTTGTTTTCTCATCATGATATTGCCTTTGTTAAATCATCCTTTGAGAACTGTATATATGCACCTGGATCTACAGTAGCTCTGTTATTGCCCCACAGAACTCTGTGTCCTCTGAATCAGAGTACACAGTGTACTCTGTACTCATACCAGAGTGGACCTTCAAAAGTCAGCAGCATCCAGCAGCTGCTGACAGCTGATTGTCTATCATAGTCTGTCATTTGGTGATGGAGGTGGGCAAGAAACAAAAGGTGGTCATGAGCAATTTTCATCACATCATTTCTGTCTGTCAGTCTGTCAGGAAAGGCCTCCAGGTTCATACCGGCACCTGAAATGCACTCCTTCTACCTAGCAGCAGTACGCGTACACCTCCGAGAGAGAGAGAGAGCCAAGTGTCCATGTGCTTATGCATGTACACATTCACAGACACAGATCAACAACAGGCATCCAAAAGACGAGCCGAGCTCGGCATGTGAAACAAGGACAATCATCCAGTCTGAGAAACAGAAGGCAGGTAGTGACTGACAGGTTTGCTTCTGTTACTGACGCACACAGCAAATCATTTCACACACTGCTCACAAAGCTCTACAGGAGCCCTTATCCAAATTTTATCCACCCTACCTCAGATATATAAAAACAACTTTGACATGAAATCTGTCTGGAAAAGAGGATCTAACACTACGAGAGGCCTTGGTAAAAAAGGAATGGAGATCAATTTTGGTGAAGTGTGGAAGCACTGTGTGTTTCTACAGTACCTGAGGCAAATTTGTGGAAGGTGTTCTCTCTTCTGAATACAAATGAAATGCCAAAGACAAGATTTAACAATGTTTCCCAATGGCAGTCCACCTCACACAGGAGCTGCTACAATTAGATAACTCAGTAGTTCTTGCTTAAAGCCTCAATAATACTTTGGGAGAGCAAAGGTGAAGCATTGAAAAAGTTTAGAAGAAGTTCATTGTACTATTTCCTGACTGCCCAGAGACTCCAAGCTGAGGACTGCACACATCGACTATTAATGAATAATTAAAAGTTCCCCAGACACATATCCCTCACAGCAAAGACCCTTCAGGAAAAAGCATTTAACAGAGCAATACAGTGTGAAAGTGTCCCAAATGGCACAAAGAGCCAATGAGGGAACACATGAAAATGTGTCATGTAGTAATAGATCTTTGATTTAGAAAAGCAGCCAGAGGCAGAACTTGTCAAATCTGAAAATGGGGGCAACAATTATTTTTTCTTAGGATGTTGAACACAGGTGTTTTCAGTACCAGTAGGGAAGGGACTGTACATATCATTCCTTTACTTCAAAAAGTTAAACGTCTATATATTCTAGATTCATCTCATACAAATGAAACATATTTCTTTGTTGGCTTTCTTTGTTTTAATCTTGACAGTTATGGCTTACAGCTCACAAAAGATCACTCTTTCAAAATATTGTGGAAAAGTCTAATTTGCAAAGGTTTCCTAGACCTTCATTCTCTTACTCTGATTAAGTACACACAACCACAATCATGGGGAAGATTGCTGACTTGGCGACTATCCAGAAGATAATCCTTGTCATCCTCTACAAAGAGGGTAAGCCACATAGGGTCACTGCTGAAATGGCAGGCTGTTCTCAGAGGCCGTATCAGAGCATTTGTGGAAAGTTGAAAGGTGCACAAGCAACGGAGATGAGATCAGCCTTCAGAGGATTGTCAAACAAAGCAGATTCAAGAACTTAGGGGAGCCTCACAAGGAATGGACTGATGCTAGAGTCAGTTCATCAAGAGCCACCACTCACAGACCGGTCTAGAAAACGGGCATCAAGTCTCGTGTTCCTAGAGTTGAGCCAATCTTGAACCACATACCTCATAAGCATCTCACCTGGGCTGAGGGAAGAAAGAACTGGACCGTTGCTCAGTGGTCCAAAATCCTGTTTTCAGATGGAAGCAAATGTTGCATTTCATTTGGAAAGCAAGGTGTAGAAAGATGAGAGAGGCCCTGAGTCCAAGGTGCTTAAGAAGTCCAGTGTTTTCAGTTTCCATAGTCAGGACCTACGTCATCTGCTGCTGTTAGTCCACTGAGCTTTGTCAAGTCCAGAGTCAACACTGTCAGCCATCTACCAGATTTAAGAACCTTTCTTGCTTCCATCTGCTAAAAAGCTATGTGGGGATTCTGATTTCCTTTTCCAGCAGGACTTGGCACCTGCCCACAGTGAAACCAAAACTACCAGAAACTGGTTTGCTGACCATGGTATTACTGTGTTTGATTGGCCAGTCAACTGGCCTGATCTGAACCCCATAGAGAATCTCTGTAGTATTGTCAATAAGATCAGAAACACCAGACTCAACTATACAGACAAGCCGAAGGCTGCTATCAGAGCAACCTGGGCTTCATAACACCCCAGCAGTGCCACAGACTGATTGGGTCCATGCCACGTTGTATAGATGCAGACATTTGTGTAAAATTAGCTCTAACCAAGTACAAGGTCAACATTTCTGCATTATAAATCCTTTGCAATGGTGGATTTTTTGGGAGCTATAATCATTAAGGTCAACACAAAAAAAGTCATGAAATTGTGAGTTAATTCACAAGAAAAAAAAGAACCCTTTTATGATATTCTATTTTTGCATGCATCAGTGGGTGAGGGTTAATTAAAGAAATCCAAAAATAGGATAAAAGTAAGCATACATTAAAAAACCAAGCAAGCTCAGTACAACAGTAATACGATTATTGACGTTTCAGTCACAGACCAAGGCTCTGTTAATGGAAGTTCCTTGTCAATTTTCATTCCAGGGTAAGGAAAGGGAACAGTCCAGCCTTTCAATGTACCACCAAGGTCAACAATGGTCAAGTCAGGACATGGTTTCAATCAACTACTCAAATTGAGAGCAGACATTATTTCCAGTACCCTGAAATTAGCAATTGACCACGGGGTACACTACATAGATTACCGCAGCAACTTGAAGTCATGTAATGTTACAAGTTAAAGAAAATATAAAATATGCACATATATTTTTTAACACATTTGAATAGAAATGCATCCATTGCTGAAAACCATGCATAATGTCTGCACAAAATCATTCTGGACAAAAATATGCTGATTTATGCCAACAATGACCTTCTGCGTTTGCCCCCGATAGCTGGTTTCTATCACTGAGACAGAAAGTGTAAAACACCTATAACTCCATAAATATGTAAGACTTAAGAGACCGTATTGGTATGTCAGTCTCAGATTCTGTCTTTCAGTCCTCTCAGGCCTTTCACTTGCTTCAACCATCCCTATGAAAGCCTTTCCTGCATTTTGGATCAGATGAGGCACAAATAAGAGGTCATGCTGAGACAGAGCAGCGGGGGGTCACTAGGGAGGGACAGCAGGGGTCAGCTGCTTTATAATGACTCCCGGTATTTGATCAGCTGAGAGGGAAGGAACCCGCAGATCCTTTGAAGAGAACGCTATTAGTACAAGCTGCCAATTGAAAAATCAAATCAAAATCAAAGTGGCAACATTAAGAGTTTCTTTCTGTGTTTTGGAGAAGATCACTTGTACATTTTGCCATTTAATTCAACAAAATCTACGCCTGCTGAAGTTGTCAAAATTTTCTTTTTTGTTTCAAAAACAAGTTTGAAAGGGATGAATTCTCCACATGTTTAATCATCAAAAGTATCTAAAAGGAAGACATGATTATCAGTCCCTCATCAACAAAAAGCTGCATACATTTGTAATGCTTCTTTAACTAAAGATTGCCACTGTATTTGGACATTTATATAGTGCCTTCATACTCCAAAGGTAGGTAGGGATCCAAAAGTGGGTCGTGAAACCATTATCAGTGGGTCAAGGATGTGTGCCTGGAAAAAGTATGTGGCAAACGTTCATGAAGACTTTATTTAGAGATGGACCAGATCTGATCCACTATTGGGTCCAATAGTGCGTTATTTTTTATCAGAAACTGACTGACGGAACCAATCCACATCACTGATCTGACATTTTGGCTAGTCTGTGAATACAGCGGACCCAAATGTTACCGTTTGTGTCCGTGTGATTAAGGGGAAACACAGTAACGAGCTAAAAGGTGTGTTCTCGGAGCTCGAAGTTTAATGCATGCATCAACAGCAACATTAAGCCACCGTACTCTGTCAGTCTCTCTGTGGCTGTAATATGAGCTGCAGTGACTCGCATTACAATGGTTTGAAAAACTGTTCGAGATTTTAACAGATGACTCGCTCGTTCTAAGTCCATGGTGATTCAGAGAAGCGGGCTGAGGTGTTTAATAAGATCAGAGGAGCAGCCTTTAAGAGTGGAAGTGAGGTTGACTGTAAACCTGGTGGCTTCTGCTAAAGCTAAGATAAACAAACAAGAAACATGGATACAACAAATCCTTCACAATAAAAGTCTGCAGTTGTTTATTCCCTAGAATGCTTTTATTGTGACTGCCCAAAGGTATTTCAGTTACCATTGTGGGCTTTTCTTTCCTAAACGAAAGGGTACCAAGAATTTTGTCCTCGTGTGTAAATTAGGAATGCACCATGTTATGCAGATATTAGTTAAAAAATAATCTGTATCTGCAGATGTGGACATTTCTGCTAATATTTACAACCAGTATTTTGGCTATAAATATCTGCCTGTATGTGAAAAATAAGTTAGTGGAGTTTCAAGCTGGACCAACAGACCTACATCTGCTGAAGTCTTTTCTTTATTCATGATTATTCCTCAAATTCTAAAGTGTGTTTTGAGGAATGAAATGTTAAGTTGTTCATCCTAAAACTTTAATCGTGTGTTTTGACCTACATTTAAATATCCATATCAACTAAAATTGATTTGTAAATATTGGCAGAAATTCAAAAGTTCCCCAAGCACCAGACCTGTCAGGTCCGCCAGTCTGACCACGCTTTGCATATGAGGACACATCTCAGCAGTCGTGACGCTTCTGCAGATCGACAGATAGTCGAAACATGTCAAGGTAACAAAACGTCTACAATTAATAGTCTGAAAAAAGAAACACAAGATAAATATTCAGAATAAGAAGACAAAATGAATTTGCTGGATCTTGTATACATCTGGTATTGTGACAACCCTGGTAACTATGTTTGCATGAGCGACAGTCTGACCAAGCAGAAACAACATTGTAATTGCTTTTGGCCGTGCTGTCTGCTCTCCACAAATCCTCAGCAGCACCACTTCACTCACATCAGCATAAGCATGTTATGTTAGAGCCAGGAAATTACCAAACAGGCAGAAGTATAAGTGTCACTGTGAGTGCATTAACATTAGCAAATGTTGAATACAGAGCCTGTGTCTTGAAATTAAAGGCCATTGTTGGCACACATGCAGACCTAGATGAGCTGTTTGTGTGGAAGTAATCACATTTATTGCTGCATGGATGAGAGTGGGAGCCAAGGTTCCTCTTTCTGCCACTATAAGACCATAAGACTGATCACTTATTTAAGAGCACCCCCTGTATGTGAAGATGCCCATGTGTGGATATTAAGGTATATATAAAAACACTTCTGAATACACACACCATTTAGAAAAGCTGGAACCTGGTTCATCACGGTTGATTGATATTGGGTCTCACACACTTAAATGGGATTTTTCAGATATATTTGGTGTGGGTTTTTGTGTGTGTTTCTATGAGTGACTCAGATGGAACCGGTCCTGGATGCTTAAATCTAAAAGCATCAGTTTAACACACAAACACAGACAAACACACACACACACACACTTAGAATGAACAGTACATCAGAGAGGTACCATACATCACAGATAATAAATGACTGCAGGTCCCTGGACCAGAAAAGACGTATGGCCACTGTCAGCATGTTTATCAGGAAAGTTCTTGAAACTGTCCATTACTATGCGGCACTACTAGGTTTGGAAACTGTTTCCATTACCATCATGTTCTCCATCTATGCTGCATGCATTCACGAAAATCATGGGTATACCAGAATGTTTGAAACAAGCATAGATGCATAATCATAAAACATAAACAAACCATTTACTTCCTGCAGGAAAATTCACTTTCCTGTGAATTACAGACACATTTTGGCATCATTTATCAAGCAATGGTAACATTATCGTGCATCACAGTCGACTAGTGTCTTCCAGCAGGACTGATAGTGGATAAAGGCTTCAATCCCCTCTGATTAAATATTCCCCACATGTCCACTCTCATTGACACAAAGCTGTTCAACCTACAATATTGTAATTCAGTCCTTTGATAATGACACCATCCTATCTGCAACCAAGAGGTGGTGCAGATGAAGAATGATGCATGGGGATACCAGCCAGACTCCCATCTCAAATGTTGATAATGGTAATGATGCAGCTTTTCTGTTATCATGAGTCACGACAACTGTGATGACTATTGGATGTCCATGGGTGTCTATGGTGGCCACTTCAGACTGGAGGGAGAGGTTGAGGAGTGAACACAGACTGATCAGACTTTCAAGGCCTCTTCTCTTACTTATGCATGATGCAGTATGCCCCTGATCCTACTCAAGGCTACGCCTATCCTGCCTTATTACTAATACAAGAGGTCAATTCATTCTCAAGGTAAAGAATTAAGATTACAAAACAGATATTGATCTGCTTATTTCAAGACCTGTCAAGCGCATCAGATTCTGTGATATGCTTTAAATCTGGTGTGTATTATTAGGGTCAGCATAGCAGCTAACTCCACTTAAAATAGGATTACTTCTTATTTGTCTAAGAAATAAAGAATGATGCTTTACAACATAAATAAAATGTGAAAGAAGTTCTGAACATCACAGAGTGTGCTTATGCCAGTCTTCAGAAACTTTTGTCAACAAAGATTTTAAAAGCTAGAAATGCACTGGATGAATACAATCCAGAACCCATATTTCTATTTACTGATGTCTGTTCAGTACAAACCACTTTACTTCAAACCTAAGGGGTATGCTTTTTTGAGACATCAGCAGGTGATGTGAATTTTTAAACAAAATCTCCAGGGCTCCACTGACACACCCTAAAGACACAAATACATAAACCAAGAAGCCCAGTCATAAGCACATAGAAATACACTGAAATTCAAGATGTTCAACATGCACAGCTTAATCTTACAGCGCAAAAATATAGTTGTATAAACTCGTACAGGAACATAGACTACGCTTCAAACATGTCTTATTTTTGTTGCCAAACATACATAAGCAGGCCTCACTCATTCATATCCGTCTGACTCTGCCCCCAACCCCTTTATTTTCAACTTCTTTCCCTCTTAATACAGGATCCACTGGAGACTCCTTGCTGAAAGCAACAAAGAGATGGTTCCCACACCCCCCTGGTTTCAGATCAAGTTCAGTGGACACAAGCCAGTCATCAATCTCTTATGCCCATCTAACCTCAACTGGATCATCTAACCAGAGTCTCTACTCCCCTAGTTTCGTCACATTGGACCAAAATCAGTGGACACCAGACAGTCATAAGTCTCCGACATCCACCTGACCTCAACCAGATCCTTCACCCAGTCTTTACCTTCATATGATCCCCTTATGGAGCACCATCACCAGATTGGACCAGACGATCATCCTGTTTTATTTATCCCTTTACCCTACATCCCTCAAACCTTACCCTTCATCCCTCTATTCTACAACCCTTATCTCATCCTTCCATCCCACAGCCCTTACCCTCATCCTCTATCTTATTACTCTTATCTTATCCCATCATCCCACAACTCCTAACTTATCACTCCATCCCACAACCCTTATCTCATCTCTTCATCGCTGCATCTTACGACCTCTACCCTCATCCCTTTATCCATCCACCTTACAGTCCTTACCCTCATCCCTTCAACCTTCTCTCCCATGTCCCTTACATCATCCTTTCATCCCTAAATCCAACAACCCTTACATCATTCTTTCATCCCTACATCCCCTCAACTCTTCCCCCCTTGACCCTTACCCTTCCATCTCCCGACTCTTACCTTTATTCCTCCATCGGCCGATTTCTCCAGCTTTGACTCAGCAATATACATTTTTGGTGATCACTTTTGTACATAAAACTGGCTCTTAAAAATGTAGTTTAGTACTGGTGAGTTTGCAGCTCATTCAAACCTTGATACGCTGAAGCGATGCACGATAGAGCATTTATTTGTGATTGCCGATCATTATGAAGTTACAGATTCAAAACAACATAGATAATTTCCACCTGGTCTGAGAAAGTAGTTGTGCAAATTGATCCAGCTGTCTCAGCTCTTTGTGTGAATTGCTCCATCGAAAGAAAAGGAATTAGACAACAATCGCATTTTGAGTTTCAGTTTTCAAAAAAAGGAGTTTGATTTCAAGCAACTACAACCCAATCTCTCAACACTTACCTCCTTATTCAGACTTCTGTCATCATCAGTATCTTTAAACTATCTTAACTCTATTTTGTCGTTAGTGTTGTCTTTATTAGTAGAGATATATTTTATCATCATTAAAACTGTATCAGTGCCTTGTCATTGAAATCTTAGAAAGAATGGAAGGAAAACACTCACCTAAGCCACCCCTCATCACTCATAGTTACTGCTATATTTACCATTAAGAGTCATATTAGTATTTCTCTGACTATGCAAAATTCCAAAGATATGAAGAGTTTGAAAGACACATATCATTAAAGTTTAAATATTTTCAAGAGCTCTACTCTTCACAAACACAGGCCATAACTTTTTCAGACTAATATAGATTTTATGGTGCCCAGTAGTGTTGCTGCCACAGCACTTTTATTACAGTCACAATGATTTGTTGGAATATGTTTCCTGGTTCTTCTTTTTCAAATGGGCTACACATACACCAACACTAAAAAAAACAACATCCAATTACTAAAAAATACGGTCAATTTGTTGGCATGATGGGTGCTGTTTCATGGAGCTCCAGTCACACACAAGGACACACTCTTAAGAGAATAAATAAGTGCTGCATTATGTTCACCGTATATTATCCAGAATATTATGTCCCCCATGATAATGGACATATCATGAGACAGAATATTTCTGCCAAACAGCCCATATCATTACCTGAAAGCAGTGCCTGTTTATCTCAGCTTAAATACGAACAGTGTCTGTGGATAGAAATTGTCATTCTAGTCATTTTGTCTCTATCCTCCCAAAGAACAAGGGATTATTGTCACAGTAAAATCCCAGAGGGAGAAATAATGCATCTATAGAGACCAGCAGAGAATATGAGCCAACTAATATTAGCCAATGATTCATCTCAAATCCCTCGGTGATGTGTGTATCATCTCTCTGGCTAACCATGTGCTCATTTAAAGTGATTATTGCCATTTCTATGTGTGCTAAACAGCATTATGCACATAAACATACATGTACACAGCACTGTCTGAGATATAGATAGAGATGACAGCAGTAAAAGCATAATCTCACCTGGAAATAGAAACCTCACATGTTTAATCTTAACTGTCAGCTGGATTCTTGGTTCCTCTGGCAAAATGGTAATGGACTGTCCATGATGTAGCCCATGTTAAATTGGGTTTGTAAACTATAATGTATTTATTAGCTTCAGGGTTTGTCATGGTACCATTATCTGGCTGCAGTTAGGTTTATTTGAAGGGAGAAACTGATAATAATTAATACATACCCATTAACCATTACATTTCTTTTTCTTTAATTAGTTGTTTTGCAATCACGTGATCCTGATGGCACAGGAATGCCTGATAGAGCAGGAAGTGGGGACCAACTATTAGGAATGAATGGGAATGGAGGAAATTTATAACCTTGCAAAGCAGATGGATTCACCCGTTTCCGTGTTTTCTCACTGATGAATCCATCTTGCAAAGCTCCCGTCTGAACTGTTTGGACCCAGTTAGAAAGTGACAGGGCCAATTAGCAACAAGGGGCAGTACTTTCGGGCGCGGTGGAGTTGTGACGTAAGCAAGCAGCAACAAGAGGCCGGTGCAATTATGGTGGAAGAGATTAGCGTGGATGCTGCTAAAGTGCCAGTTTTATCAGAACTTGACGACATTTCTTTGTTAACAGAAGAACAGAGAACAGCAGTGAGCTGTTTTCTTTTCAAAAATGACAAAAGTCATGTACTGACATGTCTACAGGCGCCATCGTTCGTGTTATGCAGTTCTCTATGGAGTTTCTCCTCAGGCCTAGCCTCAGGACCCACTAATATCTTTGATGACATATCGCCACCCAAATTTCCAAAGGTTTTCAACAATGCATGCTCAGTAAATAAAAATTTTGTACTTAAGATATTGGAGAAATAGAAGTTATGAAAAGAAAAAGGGACAAGAGAAAACTGGTATGTTTCACAGCCCCTTTCCCCATGATAACGTGTATTTTTTAGCCATTTTTCTAGGGATCTTAGGAAAAATAACTCATTGTAAAAGAACCTTTTTTAATGCAAGAAAAGGAGATAAATTAGTCTAAATATTCACAAAACATTTAAATTTACCCATTATCACGATAAAACTGAGTTAAATAAAAAGTATTGACATATGTCCTTCAAAGACTTTTGCCACCATTTTCTTCCAAACATTCACGACCCACTGAAAACTGCTCTGCAACCCACTTTTGGGTCCCGACCCAAGTTGAGAACCAGTGATTTAGAGCATACAGCTCTAATTGGACCTGTATGCTGCAATTATCAGACAATTTCAACAAACACTGAGTACTTCCTTACACCTGGCACAGAGGCAATCAATACCACAAATTACTCAGTCCTGCAGACCTTCCAGTGTCTAGCATCATCTAGCCATCATCTTGCATTTAGCCCATCATCTGTGCCCCTTTAACATATAAAAATGTATCTTTTTTTTTCAGAAACATGCTTTTAATTGAAGCAGTGATGTACTATTAACTGAATGAAAATTGCAACTGAGTAATGATGTGCCATTCACCAACAAAAAGGCTGTTTTATGTGAGCCAGTGTAGCTAGCTCCCATTTGAGTGCCAGTTTCCTTTCCTCCGTCCTGTGTCATTATCTAATCCACATGAAAAGCTAAAATGTGACAAAATGAAGAGTCATCTGGGAGTCAAACAACCAGCTCTGATAAGCTGAGCCAAATGATCTGGATCTTTTAAAGGAGACAGATTTCTCGTTACAACCACAAGACTGGACATGAAGGAAAAACGGGCAACATCAGAGTTTGATGTATTAAACCATGGCAAGACTGTTGTGAACTAAATCGGACAGCTTTGTGGAAACCAACCATGCATGAGCATTGTGTAACACAGCTCGTCCAGGGTTTATACAAAGGCTTTTTTTTGTTATTCCTGCCTGCTTCCATTTTTGAGCTTTTTTAACTTTTCTTTTGTTTGTTTTTTTTTTTGGCCTTAATATTTCACTGTTGTTGGGACACCAAAGTAGCTTTACCCAGGACTTTCACTGGGATCATCATGGCTTTGCTGTGGTTTGACTGAGTGCCTTGCCGTCTGTGAACTCCTACCAATTGCGTTTTCGGGGCCCACTATGGAGCCGCTCCGCCAGACTCCTCAAGACATAGTAGTTCATGCAGTAATTACAGAATCCCACCCAGTTGTGCAAAAACATACTACTGAAGTGCTACTAGGGCATCACAAACACACGTGAAGCTGTTGTTCCAAACAGGAGTTGGAGAAGGATGGGCTTGCTTGTCTTTTTGTCCTTTCATTTGGATTTTTGTGCATCTACCATGGGTAAGACACCTATTTATAAATAAATGTGCTTAATCAGTTTACTATTAATTGTTTGAGAAGTATAATTTTGATAAACTTTGTTCTTTCTTGTCCCTCTGACCTGTTGACTCCGGGCTCAGCTATGCCCCCTTATGACGTTTTGTCCATGTAGAAAATTGAAATAGGATCTGGCATTTGTCTGGCATTAACACAGAGTTTTTTATTCTGAAATCTAACTGGATGTTTGAATTTTGTTTCAGTGAAAATTCCTGCTGATCTCAACTTTCTCTATGCTAAATTGATGTGCAGTAGTGGAGCATCTGGCAAAAAGGGAAGTCCTGCATGTCTGCTGCAGAGGGCTGCAGGAGCTGTCATGGAGCAGAGACGCACAAGGCGGAGCTGGTGAAAACACTCCTACTGCCTAAAACTGAAACTTGTCGGCTCCTGTGCTGTGCAAGGAAAAAACGGATAGAAGAAACATTTGGTGGAATTTAGGTACCTTGTTATTTTTGCACTTTAAATGCTTGGCATAGTCGGAAGTAGCTCAAAACATGGCCTTTTTGGTAACATTTCTGCAGAAATTACTTTGCACTTTGCTGCTGCGTGACATCATCTGCAAAGACCCCATGGTTTTTCAACCTTTTTTTGCCCAAGGCACACCTAAGATCAAGCCAAAATTTCAAGGCACACTGGATCCAGTGAAAATAGCCCCTTATAGACATGTCACAAAAACATATGTTTTTGTATAGCTGTATTACTTAGGTATGGTTGTACAATTTCTAGTGTGTCTTGCCACTACATTTAAAAAAAACTGCCCTTAACATCTTTCAATGACAAATGGATAGCTCTTACAGTAAACATATTGATTATTCTGCTGCCTCCTGTAGCCACACACTGAGCAAATATGTCCACTGTGACACCCTGTTAGAAGTACAGGATTTGGTGTGTTTGTGTTCAATATGTGTTTCTGTGTAGCTGATATAAAGCATGACAAAGAGTTATTTCCACCCCTGTGAAGCATGTTGATGGAAAAATCCACTTCCCCTTGACACCCACAACCTCAAATCAAGGCCAGTTCAATATCAAATTTCACACCTGATTTTGACTGCACACACAAACTCACCAGCACACACACAAATGAGCCAAAGTGCCTAAAGCTATAGAGATTGAATGTTAGGATTGTTTATATGTTGAACTATCTAGCTAAAAATAAGATGAAGACTTAAATAATACACCCTCTTTCACTTCCATCCTCGTATTCATGAGGAGTAGAAACTAAAGGAAGCTGCAAGTTGAGCTGAACACCAAAACTACTGAAATAAGAGACAAGAAACGAACGGAGAGCAGTTCATCAGTGGACTGAAGTCATGTTCTCCTCAACGGCTTAGTATGTGATTGTTCTCTAAACCCTCTAAAGCCGGTCTGACCCCTGTTGCCTAAGAAAGACCAACTGCTGTTTATCTTCGGCTGTGCCATGAGTGTTTCTGTAAGTATCAAAGGAGAACATTCATGCAGGGGATTATGGGAGGCTGAGTTAACAGAATGCAAGACATGAAGGGAAAGAAATAAAGAGAGGCGGAAGCTATGTGTGTCTGAAAGTCGGGATTCCTGCTGGAGTTTCATATAGCTCCATGCATGACTAAAATAAATAAAAGCAGTCGTGGACATATAGTACCTATAAAAATATTCACCCCTTGGATGTTTCATCCTTTTATTGATTTGATAAATCAATCATGGTCTATATAGTTTGGCTTTTTTTCAAGAAGAAAAAACTCTTAAATGTCATAGAGAAAACAGCTTCCTACAAAGTAATGTCAATTATGTCATGTGAAATCAGTTACTGCATAAATATTCCTGACCTCATTCAACAGAGGTCCTGCCAATTGGTGCTAGTTTCACAATTAGTGAAATTGAGATCACCTGAGTGCACTGAATGTGTCTCAAGTGATTGTAGTGTAAAGACACCTGTGTCTGGAGGGTTCAATCAGTATTCCTGGCTACCATTACACCATGAAGACAAAAGAACTCTCCAAGCAACTTAGAGAAAAGGTCATAGAAAAGTATGTCAGAGGATGGAAACAAAACGATTTCCAAGGCTTGAACTTCTCCCAGAGTTCAGTTAAGTCCATCATTCCAAAAGGGATGGAATATGGCACATGTGTAAATCTGCCAAGAATCCAGCAAGACAATGTGACCCAAAGCATACGGCGAAAGCTGCATAGAAATGGTTTAAAGACAACAAGGTGAAGGCTCTAGAGTGGCCGAGTCAAAGCCCAGACCTCAGTCCAACAGAGAATTTATGGCTGGACTTGAAAAGGGCTGTTCATGCCCGATCCCGTGCAACCTGAAAGAGCTTGAGCAGTTTTTGCAAAGAAGAATGTAGAAAAATGAAAGTGTCTAGATATGCAATCCTGATTGACACCTATTCACAGGCTCAGTGCTGTGATTGCAGCCAAAGGGGTGAATACTTTTTATAGGCACTTCAGAAAGCTGTCTGAGAACTGTTGAGCCTGCAGGTCAAAGGAGAAGCTTAATATAGATCAGCGAGTCAAGCCAAGAAATGCAGCAGTGCTCAACTACAAACCATTCCAACTCTATGGAAATATCTCAGCAGGAAACTCTAAAAACATATTTTACAAATAATACCATTACAGGTAAACCCTACTCTTGCCTATGAACCCGAGAACAAAGGGTTGCTGCTACATGGCTGTTCACTGTTATGTATCTCATAGCTTCTGACAACTTTCATCAAAGTGCTTCACCTTTTTAATGTATTCACTTCTGAGATTACCTCCCCTCTTATCTCAGCCCTCCTTCCTCTTCTTTTTCTTCTTCTTCCTCCGCCCGCATCTTACCTCAGAATCACAGATGACTGTCAACGAACTCCCCACTAACAACTTTCTTTGCCTTCTGCCCCTGCTTTGCACAACACTGACGAATCATTTTAAGTCACTTTTTTTTTCTCCACCTGTCAGAAGCAGGAGAGGAGGAGGAGGAAGGCGGGGTAAAGGTTTGATGATGAATTCTTCCCCAGACAATGTAATCAGAGGAAGGACTTGTGGCTGCTAATTGAGTAGGATAAAAGCTCAAAGGTCATTCGGTGCGCTGTTTTAGCTTTCAACGTGTCTCTCCGCAAGAAACACTGTCGCATTAATCCTCCAAAATTGTCACGCACATTATTCTAGCAGGTGGGTGGCCAGGAGCTGTTTGCAGAATTAACATTTCTGCTATCAAAAGGCTTCAAGCCCTGTGGACAGAAACACAGAGGGATAAGAGGAAAGACAATGAAAAGAAGGTAAATATAATGAGAGCAGAAGGGATGGGGGAAGATCAGAAGAATAATGATATCAGTGTGCAACACGTGGAAACATGAGTAAACACACAGATGTTAATGTAGAGGGAAGAACAAGTAGGTTAAGTGGTAACAGTGCAGGAACAGCTCCTCTCACAGATCGCTTACAACACACCAGATGCTGCACAAAGACATTTATTTCTAACAGGTCTTTTCTCTCTGGACGGAAGAATATTCTGTTCTGTCACACTTCTAAATTAAGTTGGAAAGAGAAGGGTTAAAAGGGATTAGGCCAAGAAAATCTGACCTGTAAATCTCAAATGTGTCTGGGATGTATTTCCAGCCTGATAAAGTCAAAGGAATAGCTGTTTTAAAATCGCTCTCTATTTTCTCCTCTCTGCTCACCTAAGCACCTGCGTGAGTCATTTCACTTTATCCCTCCATTCATAGCAGACACACATCTCAGCTTGCCATCACAACTTTTTACTTAAAGTGGAAAAAATCCAAAAATCCTTCTGCAAAGATGTCTGCACTCTTCAGCTAACAAAACCGCCTAAGTCTGTTATGTGAAACTAAGGTAGTTTTTTTTTAGAAGAATTAAAAATGACCTTTTTTCTCTGTGATATCTGTAGAAGGGCTGATCAATTATAGCAAAGAAAAAAATGATCACAATTATTTTGATTAAGGTTGGTATCAGGATTATTAAGCATGAATCAGGGCAAGTATGGGTGCATATGCCGGTTCAACACTTTGCCAACCTTGTTCACGTACTGCTCTGGCCTCCTGATGGCCATCGTACAAGCCCGCACCAACCCATGCCTCATCTCTCCAGGTATCTTCCAAGCGAACCCCTCCAGAAGCACTAAATACACAGCCTTGCCAATGATAGCAGGATTACAAGGGGTGTAACAGTTCACAGAGGTCACGGTTCGGTTCATACCTCGGGTTTGGGGTCACGGTGTGGTAGGGGTTCAGTCTATCATAAAAAAATAAAAATTCCATGGTTTACAATTTTAGATGCACCTCACTTATTATGTCTTTTTGCTTATTTTAGTGTGGTGTATACTTTTTTACATGTTTGAAACATACATTTAAATAAAAAAATCAGTACTTTGATTCATCTAGTGTTATTCAGAGCTATCAGTGATTGGTGGTATAGCCTGTCATATGAAAAATAAGACAAAAATAGAGGAAAATGGGGGAAAAAGCAAAAGTAAAAGCAACATAGAAAACAGCCCAATAACTCCTGGTTTGAAAAATTAAAAATAAATGCAATATGATAATTAAAGCTGCAAGCAGCGATAACGGGCCCTCGCAACCCGTTGCATGTGGAGGTGTTACGCCAAAGTGGATACGTAGCAACCGTTGAATGCCAGCAACAAGGAGCACAACTCATGTATGAAAACGGTCTTCAGCAGCAAAGATTATCATTCATGGAGATGTGCAACTCAAGATGTGAAAACGGTCTTCAGCAGCAAAGATCATTGCTCATGGAGATGTGCCACTCATGTATGAAAATGGTCTTCAGCAGCAAAGATCATCACTTATGGAGATGTGCAACTCTAGTATGAAAATGGTCCAGCAGCAAAGATTATGGATCATAGAGATGTTCTACTCCAAATGTGAAGTCTCAGAGAAAGTGCAGCTACCTTTACCCTGTGTGTTAGCTCAGTTGGACAGGTAACTGCCCTGAAATCATGAGGTTGTTGGTTCAAGTCCTCTGTGGATTTTTGAAGCTGCTGATTCAGGAGTAACAAGGACTACCATAGAGTTGGAAGGTTCTGGGTTTGATTCTTAGTGCATTTTTAAGTCCAGTCCCCAAAAGCAGAGATCAGATCCTCTGAGAAACATGAACAGGTGTGTGTCTCAGTGGATTAGTGAAAAAGCCGACTGACTGTGAATCAGGAGTTTACAGGTTCAAATCTTACCATGGGTTCACCTCTTCTAAAAGTCAGAGTCCAAATCTAGACTTTAGGTGACCTGGACAGGAGCTGGCCTTTCAAATCTAACCAGTGTGTTAAAGTTTTCAAGATTTGAGTCCAGATAAAGAAGGAAAAGCCCCTCTGAGGCTCTGCTGCATGTCTGGCTCTGTAGCCTAAAGAGATAGTGGACTGACTCAGAGTCTGGAGGTTCCAGGTTCAACTCCCATCTTGGTCAAAGTGAATTTTAAAGCCACATCCTGAACAAAGAGCATAAATGTGCCAGGAGAAGAGATGGTAGTGTGAAAGGTATGGCGGCGGTGGCACAGAGGACTGGACTAGACCAGTTCTGCACAGGGATGCTGGGGTTCAAACCCCACTGTGGCCGGTACCTGGATCAAGGCATGCCTGAGGGAGAAGGGGGGACGCGGCACAGCGCCCCCCCTGGGGAGCTCTCAGAGATGTAAGTAGGGGGTTATGCAACAAAAACGCAGACACAGCAGGAGTTTTACAGGATGGAGTCTTTATTTGCATGCATGGATGATCACTGAGCCCCTCATGGGGACTTCATCTCCTCAGCTGTAGAAACAGGAAATACTTACCATGGCCTCCTCAGCTGTAGAAACAGGAAATACTTACCATGGCCTCCTCCAGGGTCAGGGTACCAAAGTATCATTTATTTTGAAAGGGCATTTGAACTACGGAAATCAAGAAAACGGACAACTTCACTCGTTTTTCAATTTGTTTCCAGAATCAAAAAACGAGTGAAGTTGTCTGTTTTCTTGTTTTCTGTACGTTTAAATGCCCTTTCAAAATAAATGATACTTTGGTACCCTGACCCTCCAGGCCCTCCAGGCCCTCCAGGTCCTCTCTGGTCTGCTCCCTCTGCTCATTCAGCAGCCTGCAAACAAAAACCACATGAACTCACATTCCATATAAATAAACGTACGGATGAGTCCTTTACTCACATGAGTTTCTGCAGCTTGGTGTCCTTCTCCTGCTCTTCAGTCTTCAGTTTGTCGTAGTCTGACAGCCTCTCCTGCTCCAGCAGCAGACCCTGGTTCAGACTGAGAGGAGACGCTCACTAAGCTCTGATTGGGCGCTTTTTAACGGCAGAGTAACTGTCTGGAGAAATGTCAACAAACCACATCAACATATATTCATTTTGTTCTTCTGATTTCTGGAAAATTCTCCAGTTATTTGGCTACAAAAATGGTACAAGGCAGAACATTTCTGAAATGATACAGCTTTACATCAGTGGGTCCCAACCTTTTGTCTTTGGGGTCCCTCTACTCTAAACACTCTAAAGCCCCCCAGGACAATCTCTGAAAAATTAAACATAATTTTTAATTGTTTTATTGACTAAATCCCAGCATAACAGGCCTGAAAAAAACGAGTTCTTCATAAATATCTGCATATAAACAACATTACAACATTACAACAGCATTTAGAGCCACAATACAAATACCAAAATGAGAAGGTTCAGTCAATTTTTAAGTTAAAATCTCAAAAATGTCTAATTTAAGAAGTCATACATTTACCAGAAAAAGAAAATTGGAAATTTCTGTCAACTAAAAGGTAGAATTTTTTGTCTTATAAAATCCAAAAGAGCCATGGAAAAAGAAAATGACAAGAGAAGAAGCTGTTTTCCTTCCATAAGTCCTACAGTTGATCGCCTAATCAGGAGATTTTTCTTAGTAGGATTGATCAGTGAGGAAATGATCCAAGAATGATCACATGATCATTATTCCCCAGACTCTGAAGAGACATTTCTGTTCACTGTTTTCAGTTTGGATCCTTGTAAATTCACAAGTTTAGGATGTTCAATTCTGACATTAAAAACTTGAAATTTTAAAGTGCATGATGAAATAATTTAGGACTTTTTAACTAGAAAATTCTGAGTTCAGGTTCTTGAAAGAATACGACTATAATCTCAAAAATGTACTTTTAAATGTCACCTTTTTCCAAGAAATGTACAGATCCTCTTTATTTTGTTAGACCTTTTAGAGGGCTCTAATACTTCCTCTTACATTTTCAATCATGGCTCTATAAATAAAAGTTCATTATAGGCGCCCCCCCTAGGGGTGCCCAGACCCCAGGTAGGGAACCTTCACATGACAACAATGTAACAGGTGTGTGTAGACTTTTAGAGCCAGTGTAAAGCCAGACTACAGCCATATGCAGCTAAAAGTTCCTGGCTCAGTAAAGAGGAGTGGTACAAGGATTTTACAATCAAGCACAGTAGACAGTCATAATGACTGTCACTACTTTGGTTTGAAAAACCAACAGAAACAAACTTTAGGATCATTTTAAATCAGCATAAAGTGGTTCAGTGAGAACCAATCAAATCTGTGGAAATATCTTAGATCTAAAAAAACATCAAACATGAACAGGTTTGTTGATTTTTCTACTGCTTCATTCGTCTCTCTGTGGACTTGAAGTCTAAATTTTAGGCCCGGTTTAGTTTTAGACTAAATTCCTGATCCAGTTCAAGTCTTGTCACAAACAGTTATTAGTCTGAATGAGTAAAACTCAACGTGTGGCTTCATTGGGATGGTTTGTGGCTCTTTTATGTCTTCATTTCAAATATTTTTCCCCAGAAAACCTTAAACAACTTTCACCTCAGGAATGATCCATATCAAGTCACATTAATCAGTTTGTTTCCACTCTTCTACAGGAGGCTTTAATTGTCAGTCTTTATTTTTTCTCTTAGTTTTTTTTATTACCTTTATTTCTAATTCTTCTCCCTTTTTTCCTTTTTTTGACACTTTTAATCCATTTTTGCTGCTTTTAGCCCATTTGTGCCACTTCTTCTTGCCAATTTTGTAGTTTTTGCCACCTTCATCCTGCTATTTGCTATTTGCAATTTTTTCACCTTTTTGGCAATTTTTGGCCACTCTTTAACCATTTGAAGCTGCTTTTTGACATTTAATGACACTTTTTACATTTTTGTCACTCTTTGCAGCATTTTGCCCATTTAGTCACTTTTCACCAATAATTTACCACATTTTTGCAGCTTTTTGACTATTTAACTAAATTTTCACAATTTTTTTTACCACATTTTTGTTGCTTTTTACAGTTTAAGTCACTTTTCACATAATCTTTTTAGCCCATTCTGCCTTTTTGCCCCTTTCAGTCACTTTTCACCATTATTCTACCACATTTTTGTCACTTTCTGACCGTTTTTATCATTTGTAACTCCATTTTTATGTCCTTTCTCACCCATTGTTGCTACTGTTCACATAGTTTTTGCCATTTATTGCCATTATTTGCCATTATATTCGCCTATTCACCTTTTTTTTTTTTTTTGCTGTTTTTAGCCATTTTAGTCACTTTTCCATTCATTTTTGCATCTTTTTGCCCATTTTAGTCACTTTCCACCATTTTTACCACATTTCTGCAGCTTTTTGACCAATTCAATTACTTTTATCTATTTTTTACCACATTTTTTGCTACTTTCTGACCATTTTTGTCTCCTTTTTATGTCACTTCTAACCCATTTTTTGCCATTTTGCACCTTCTCACCAATTTTTTTTTTTTTTTTTTTGCTGCTTTTTGACCTTTTTAGACACTTGTTACTATTTCATACCACATTTTTGCAGATTCTGACTATTTTTATCATCCATAACTCCTTTCTTTATATCACTTTTCCCCCATTTTTGCTACTTGTCACCTAGTTTTTGCCATTTAATGCCTATTTTTTACCTTTTCACCAAGTCTGTTTCTGCTTTTTGGCCATTTTAGTCACTTTTCACTATTTTTAGCACATTTTTTTGCTGCTTTCTGACCATTTTTGTTATCTGTAACTCTTTTTTGACACTTTCACCCAGTTTTTGCCATTTTATTCCAATTTTGAACCTTTTTACCATTTTCTTCTGCTTTTTCACCATTTATACCTCTTTCAATCCTTTTTTGCCACTTTTCACCACTTTAAATGTGGCTACTGCAAAGGTATTTTTCAACAATTTGGCTCCTTTGTTGAGCAGTTTTCAGTAACACTGGTCTAAATAATTAGTGTACTTATTTTACTGCAGACTTTTATTCAAATATCTCATGCCATGTGTCTCTTCTTATGTCTGTGGTCTCTAACATCTTTAAAAAAGTAGTTTGATTTAAAACAGTCAGACTTACTCTGTGAGCTCGTCCAGCCTCCTCTGCTCGTCCTCGATCTTGTCTCTCAGTCAGCTCAGCTGTCTGTGGTGAGCCTCTCTGTGGTTCTCCAGCTGCTCCTCCAGAGTTTTCTGTGCCACACAGACACAAAAACATTCAGCTATTTCACATTTCTGTAACAGAGATTCTCAGTGACGTGTTTCCTCATCACCTTTATGTCCCCGTCCCCATCATGTCTGCTGATGTCCTCCCTCTCCTTCTCCTCTCCTGACATCTCGTGTCTTTTCTCTGATGAAAAACAAAGAGGAAAATTCCATCAAGTTAGCCTGTTTTCACTTGAGCTAAGATGTTTTAATGGTTAATATAAATGTGAGAACCGTGAGCCTGCAGCTTAGCGAGCTCCTCGGTCAGAGCGTCCTGGCTCTCCTCCAGCTGTCTCTTCTTCTTCTTCTGCTCCATGTTCTGCATGTAGTCCATCAGAGACTTGATCTTGGCCTGGTGCTGCACAGTTGACACAAAAATGTGCTGTTTGTTTGTGCTGCTCACTTCCTACCAATGTTTATATGTTCCCATTTTTTAAATATCTATTTATTTTGTGGTTGACTGTCACTAGGAAGCAACCCGACTTCATCTGTCCACACAAACATTTGTGTGTCAGCCATGTTTGTCTGTTGACACCACCAGGAGGAAGGAAAGGTGTGCATGCATGTGTTTCATTGTCAGTCACACTGCCAACTACTGGCCTGGCATGCATACTACAGCAGTTTCAGGCACATTAGTGAATCTGATTGACATTTAAACACCAAACCTTAAAAAAAAAAAAAGAGGAAGAAGAAGAAGAAAAAGGATTCTGTTCTCAGAGGATAGTTTTTGTGTAAAAATGGCTGTAGTGATAATTATGCTAAATGTGCTGCTTTTTGACCACAAAAAAAAAAATGGCAGACTTCCTGTTTGTTTTACGGCATGGGTCCGAAGGCTTTTTTGTAGAACTTAAAATGATGTATAAGCTCAAGAATTTTCAAAATCCTCAGATAATCCTGCTGCAGGGGCTGAATTTTCAAATTACTGTAGGGGGCGTTACTGAGCGAAAAAGCCATGCCCACCGACAATCATCCTATCAATCATTTCGTTTTGCTACTGGGTTTTTTTCTGCCAAGTTTCATGGCTTTACAAGTTTTGTAAGCACTAGATAATTCTACTTCCTGTTACATGGCAAATGAAAAATTGTCACACCATTTTAGGTAAGGACTCTTGACCTTCAAATTTGAGTAATATAAATCTTGAGGGATGTGCCTGGGCTAATTTCAGCAGGATTTGGCCAATCTTATAATAAATGGAAATTTTTTAGTGAGCAGCAGCCATTCGAGTAGTTTGGATGAACACCCTCAGACGAGTTCGTTCAAATACGACCCCTAAAATATGGCTTGTTTTACCAAAAAATTCAAAATGGCCAACTTCCTGTTTGACTTACGATATGGGTCCAAGAGGATTTTATTTTTATTGGTACTTTTAGGCCATCAGACAAGATGCTATGTTTGTTGGATACCAAACACTGCACATCATCACAAACACTATCCCCACTGTCAAGCATAGTGGTGGCAGCATCATGCTGTGGGGATGCTCCTCAAAACATCCGAGGGAGTGTGTATTTTTTCACAGGCACTGTACTGAAGTGATTTTATGCATTAAAGAGCTGATAGAGAAACTACAGTGAGTTTTACAACTGACACTCAGAAGATAAAGACAGCTGACAGTTTTTGGTGTGCAGCAAGGGTTCACGGAGAAGAAAAATAAATGGTGTTTCTTGTGTTACAATGCTTATGTGATTTGCCAGAAATTGTAATGCACAAGTTCTACATTATAATTAGCGATACAGAGGAGCAGGATGTAGCTTAGCTGTGCCGTTCTAGAATAACGTATATGTTCATGCATGAAACCATTTAATCCCTTTCCCTGGCTGTAAAAATTATGCAAGCGTTTCCATCCAATATTAATCAGCCACCAGCAGAGAGAGACAGAGATTGAGCACGATAGAGAGGTCGAAGGGAGAGCTGAAAGAGAGAGGATGTGCTGAGTGTGTTTGTGTGGGTGAGTAACTATGACTTTACACTCCACGTACGCCACTCTCTGATCACACACTCCACTAACAGGTACTTCAGGGAACCCACAAACCACACTGTCAAACATCTGTCAAGAGGCAGACAGCGTGATTATCAGGAGCAATATCAAACAAAAACCCACAGCCACCAACACTGCAGTGACAAAGTTAGAAGAACTCACAGCCTATGAGGGGATTGTTTTTTAATTAATGACAACTTAATCTAAGGCGTAAGTGGTTTCATTCAGCTAATTACAATCAACATGCAGGTATACACAAAACAAAGAAGAGAAAAAGGCAGACTTCAAGTGCAAACACTTGCTCAGCTTTCCAGTCACAGCTGCAGCAGCTGCATGAAACTCGAAAGTAGATTAACAATCTGCTGACCTGCTGTTTTCAACACAGCATACAATAACACCAACATCTCTGTTGTATAATTCAATCCACTGCAAGAGCTCTGCTGCTAATACAAATGTACATTTAGAGAGCGTATTTTGTTAAGTTCTTGTGGAGGTACTGTCTAAGGGGTATTGATTTCATGGGGATCTGATTGCCAGGATTCGATTTTATCATTTGGCGTTCCAGTAACTCTGTGTGTCTCGACAGGTAGATAACAAAATGCCCAAGGGAAATTTCCCGCCTGGTGTACACATGGGTCGGGAGTATGCTGGTGAAATGTTTTTCTCGTGAAATATACAGTATGTATGTAAACACAGAACATTGTGTAAAGATTGATTTTTCATCAACCTGTGTACATACAGTACACAGTGGATGCACTATTTTGTTAAGGGAATATTATTTGCTGACAGGTTCAAAACGATTATTTTAGTTTCTCCCAGTGCATTTGTAATTATAATGCCAGTCTCTTAATATATTTGTGTCATTTTTGAAAATGAGAGGAATTTATGTCCCATCAAGCCGCATTTCACAATAGATTGCTGGAAGGTCAACTGCATTCATTTTTACAAATTTAAGTAGCTTACCACTACTTATTTTTTCTTTTATTTTCTTTGATGTTAAAAGAATAATGGATTTGAACTAGGCCGATATTTATTGATAGTTTATCATCTAATTCGGATTAGGGGTCCACCAAAAAATGACAGACACCAGTATCTTTTTTTAGTAGTTAACAAGACCATTAGCCAGTTTTTGGAACTGACATGGATTTATGATGAAAAAAACAAAGTACTTAATAAGACAAAAGTAAAACAAAAATAAATAAACTGAACAATTTAACGCTGGCTCTGTCAACACAAGAATCAGCACAACATGACAGCAACAGGAAAGCAGGAAGTGATGCCATATGCTTGTGGTAACAGTGGCACTCATGCCTAAGTGTTGGTTGGCCAGTATTTGTGTGATTTCTCGTCAGTCAGATAGGGTTGCATTAGCTGAGACTGTGGAGAGGGGAAACAGAGCCAGAAGTAGAGTGATGGGAATTCTGGCTCCTTTTAGTGATCTGGGTCATTTGGCTCAGTGCAGTAAGAGAAGCCGGCTCTTTCGGCTCCCAAATGGCTTTTATTTTGGCTACCAGTTTGGCTTCATTTAGCCTGCCAAACTTAGCAGTGTCATGACATATGATTGAAATTTGTGCTGGCATTTTATATTTTACTGATGAAAATATAGTGTAATTATTTTCCATTATACTGTCTCCCTTAAACACCTTGTAGGTCAGATAAAATCTGCTCACTGGCTGGGGTGTATGACAAACTTGATTTAAAACAATGTTACATAGTCAATCAATCAAATAACACACAGAAAGATAAAATATGTTATAATAATAGTAAGAATCATATAAAATGGCTCTCAAATTGGATCCGTATCTTATTGTCAGCATAAAAGAGCCGGCTCTTTGAATCAATTTGTTCACGAAAGACCCATCACCACACCGTATAGCAGAGCCGAAACACTTTTTAATTGAATACTTTTACTGGTAATGAAGTGTTCCCACCCAGTGTGCTGAAACTCTCAACTGAATATAAGTTAAACTAGTGCCAATGCAGACAGAGATGCAGTAATGTTTGGCTCATTTACCATAAACTTGTCCACATTAACAGGATGGTGAAACATGCAATTAAAGATATAAAAACATTCAGTGTTTGCTGTGGTTACATATGAATGGTTTCTTACATTCAAATATAACAAACTACAAGTTATACAAACAATTTCTTAAAATACCTCATGATATACAGTATATTACCTAAAACCTCTATTATAACATAATTTACTTGTCAGTTTGATGCTTCTCAGTGGATGGCAATGGATTATCCTCAGCATGTCCTTTCCATCTGAGCTTGATGAAACTATTAAATAATCCCAAACAAAACAAAGCCTGCCCACAAAAGCTATAAAAGCCAACCCATGAAAGTTAAGAACGCCATAAGGCAGCACACGCCCCACCAGTCCATATAGGAGGTCACTGGGAAATTAAAACAGTCCAGAATATCACTCTTGCTCAGTCTTTAGGTTGAAGTATAAAAACTTGAGCAGATGTCTTTTTCTCCTCTTTCCTTATGACCATAATTTCCAGTGAACATGGCAGTAATCTTTGCAGTAGGCCATGGCAAAGATTACTGCATGTCCCTAAGCAGAACTAGATCTCCGACTTGAAGGTTGCTGGTGTTTAGTCAAGAGTTTTTACACACTGGATGAGAACACTGCAGGTGATCTGTGAAATAAAATGCACATTCAGATGCCAACTATCAGGCTGATGATTAATCAGGCCAATAATTGTTTGTATTTATAAGACTGGACCACCTGACCTAACTTGTGAGAGGTTACAATCTCTGCTTCCTCTGACCATTATGTGAATCTAATGACACTTAAAAACTGGTCCTCATCATCTCTGTGGGCAAAGTCCAACCACAGTCCTCTCCCTCAAACAAATCAATGTAAGACGAACGATGTAGAAAGGCCAATAAGGTGAGTGCAGACACTGATATTGGTAAGTGCTGATAAAGAAATATTCCTTTTACATTAAATAGAGATTAGACAGGCATCAACAGCACAAACACATTTTAGAAGTCCAGTTAAGTAATTAGATGGCTGAGGTTATAGCCACATTCATCTGTTACTAACAGTAGCCATGAACCCCATTATGCATAACTTTAACTTGTCTGTTCATGAAAAAAAGAAACTTGGATTTTTTTTTTTTAATTTTCATTCTGGGTCTACTAGGAATTAAGTTGCTTTCAGAGCCAGCCTTAAACAGCCATTTAAAGGACAGTAATTTTAAAGGTGCTGGCTTCACCTCTATAAGCCAGGAGATTGCCATGTAGGTTTGTTGCAATATGCACTTAAAATCTACTAAAAGTTACTTAAATGGAGCTTTAAAAACAGCATTTCTAAAAGAAGGCTAAACTGTATATGTCATTTTTAATCACTCTTCAGGGAGACAGCTGACAGCAGGCGACAGTTTTCTTAAATGTGCAAGTAGGCAGCCAATTGTAGATTGGTTATTTGGATTTAAAGGTACAATGCAGAGATTTAACTTAAACCAGACCTAGTTTCTACTTAAAGACAACTGCATGGTAATTGCTTGTGTTTTTAAGGGCCGTTGATTAAAACTTTACTGTCTCTTCACAGCTGTGTTTCCTTTGGCACAGACAGCTGTAGCTAGCTAAATTAAATCCAGCAGAAACAATAAAGCCACCACAAACAACACTGGGACAACTCTGAGTTAATATTGATACATTCATACTTCAAAGTAATTCAAATGAACTGTCCAGATACTTCCTGAAATTACACTTATGGCTGAACTCAGACATTTGAAAAGCTAGCTTCATAAAAAAGGAAACTAACAACTTACCAAACATCACAGTTTGTCTTTTCTCTTCATAAACATGACTTTATTTGAGTTTTTTTTCCCCGGACTGATGAAGGCCTTTCTTGCCTAACAGTATTTTGTAGAGACGTAACGGTATTGTTAATTACCCGGTGACAGAAGCGTCTCAATACCGTTGTGAATGTGACCCTTCCAGACGATAAAGTGTAGTTTTTTAGAGGAGCAAAGAGAAGGGAAGTGGGAACTACGAAAATAGAAAAGGTGACGGACAAACAAAAACAATGTGCAGTCACTGCCAGGCTGCGGTGACACACCTGATGGGGAATACGACTAACATGAGGCGCACCCCAAAAAGATTTGCAAAGATGCAAAGGGTAGAACCTGTCCAGACCAAAAGACTCTTAAGGAAGTGTTCACAATGCCACTTCTCCAATCACAACAGCACGAGGACTCAACAGATCACAAGGTGCATCAGTGAATGTATCACTATGCCCCTCAGCTATTTTCAGTGGTGGACAACAAAGGTTTTAGAAGGTTAGTAAACCCTGGAGAAAAATGTAAGTATTTATTTTTAAGCCTAGTTCACACCTACGTAACTTTCTTTTCACATATTGTAATATTCAAAGGGTAATCATTGTTAAATAAATGCAGACGTCACTTTTTTCCAGTCCTCATTTGTTGTTTTTGGGGTTTCTTTTGGATTAAAGACTTGTTACCGAGGTATTATCATACCATGAGATTTTGATACCATTACATCCCTGGTATTTTTACACTTACCTTGTGTTTATTGTATCCTAAAGAAACCCCTGATACAAACAGCCTAACTGAAACAGTGTGCAGCATGTGAAGGGATACAGTAGCAGTTTGGTTCAATAGCATAGTGCAAAAAAAAAAAAAAAGAAGGGCATTTTCCTGGTAAGGATGTGGCAAAAACATTAAACAAAATAAATTGTAACTCAAAGTGATATTTATATAATCTAAGATGGAGTATACACTGAAATTTGATTCGTTTGCATACAAAATGTCTAAACATCAAAATTGGGGATGTTTCAGTATTGTCTTTTTTTTTTGCAAAGAAGTCTGAAGTACTTTTGCTCAAAGATGCTTCACCTAACCAAAAAAGATTTTACCCTTGAGTTTTGCTATCCAACTGTATCTCCCCAACTCTGGCTGCACTTCCCATCACTATGCTGTGCAGAGCTTGAAATGAACCAATCAGAAAGAAGAGATTGGAAGCATTTATCCCATGGCAACAACCTAGGAATTTATTAGTCCTGCACTTTTCTTGTGTTCTTGCTCACTTTATGTAAGTGCTTTTCATTTTAATTCATCTCTGCACTGATGACCTGTCTCAGATTTACATTAATGCTTCCCTATTCAAGCATGCACAGTCAACTACTCCACACATACACAGAACATCAGAGGCTTTCTTTCTCTTTCACATTCATTGTTCCCCAGGAAAAGACTGCTCTGGCTTTCCTGTGCATCCATTCCCCTTTATTCACCTTGCTCTGAGTGCCATTAAACAGTGAATAACCGATAAGAGGGCATTTAGTTTTATAATACCACTGATAAGGGCCTGTTGCAGTCTTTCTAGACACAAGCCTTATCTGGTTTCCTTTATGGCTACCGCTTATCAATGATTCCTTTCCAGACGTTTCAGGGGATTAGACTTGATTTACTTTAGGATTATTTCTCTTCCGGAATTCCTGTCATTTACACGATCACATCAGGAACAATATGATAACAATGACAGCCTGAATTATCTATTTATGGGAAACAAAAGTTTAGTGATTTTCTTTTAAAATTAGACACTTGTCACCCCACAGTGCACAGAAAAAAAACTGATTTTAACACTTTTTTTCAGAGAGAGGATGAGGGCTAGTTTCTCCAGTTTTGATGTTTCTTGTAGAAATTTATGACAGGAGTTCTTTATTTATACATGAAGTGGATAAACTTAGAAGCTGTTCATGATCCCTTAATCCTGGGCTGGTTTATGTAGGAGACCTTATTTTCCAGGCTGTACTGATAAGATATAATCTTTTGATGTTTCCTGCTCCTCTTATACTTGTGGATGTAAAATGGTCTCAAAAAGGGTTATGCCTTTTCTATCACTAAGACGATGCATGAGTAAAAGAGGTTTCAACATCCACCTCACTGAGGCAAGTAGGATTACTTTATTTAGGATGTGCAAATAGCCATGCAAATACAGTTAAAATATCAAATCTGAGAAAAGAGAAACAAATACAAACAGGAAGTACCAATCCCTGCCATTCTCTTTAATTGTATATTTCTACAAAAATTGCATGACCTCTTACTTTAAGTTTTAAACTAGAACTTACAGATTCTAGGCTTTGGTTTTTTTTTTTGTTTTTTTTTTTTGTTTGTTTGTTTGTTTGTTTGTTTTGTTTTGTTTTGTTTTTTGCCCAGGTATCTTTTACCTGATTTTTCCTGGGATGGGTAAGTTTTACCTTGGAAAGCAATAGATTGTTCAAATTCCATGTCAGTCATCATTTGGTCCATCTTACAAAGCTTCAGTCTGAAATGTTCAAAGGACGCCAGAGTAATAGTAACTGCAGGCATGATTTGGTTGGACAGCAAGCCTGTAAACAATGGCCATCAGTGAAGATAATAGCATGCATGCAGCTATTTAGGCCATTTTACCTTAAAAAAAAACAACCTTTCTTTATTAAAAGAAGAGCAAAGAACCACACTGAAAACTTTCCTTGGTAAAAAAAAGATGTTGTTCTTCATGTCTCAACCAGCTTCTCCAAGAGTTTGATTTACCAGCTGGCTCCACTGATAGTCAGTGTCAATAATGGTTGCCTGTTGACCTCATGTTATGTAGTTGGAGCAGTGCATGCCAACTACATCATATGTTTTGTTGCTGTGATTGGTCTGTAATAAATGTGACATTTTTTTTTATCCATCACCCTCCAAGATTTTTTTTTTTTTTTTGATATTCTGCTCTTCCCAGACACCATCTAGGAGGTGTTTTTGCCTTTATGCCATGCAATGGGTATGTGAAATAATCTATACAGCTTGTAAGGTTAATGTTTGATGAAAAATCTGATTCTGCTTTTAACGATCATTCATCATGAACATATGCCGTAGAAAACATAAAATCAAGTTGTTTCTGCAGGTAGCTCACTTTGCTGATAATTTTCTGTATCATTGTATCCCTCATTTGTGTTTCTTCACGTCATATGACCTCTTAAGGAATTAAAGACCTTGTAAAGTTAGACCCAATTTTTGTGTCTTAACACACTAGATATGATGGAATATGGTTGCTGTAAACATGGGAAAACACTGACATCTACAAGTGACTGATTTTTTTTATTTCGATTGTTAGAAAGTTTTTCACCCCTTGCTGGCTGGGTTTAATTTGAGCAGGGCAAATATGGAAGCTGCAATGGGAAATAACCCCACCCCTCTAATGCTACACTGATATAAAATCACACAGCAGTTCATCTCAATACAGTCTGTTAGCTATGTCACTGCCTTCATGGAACATTAACACTTTCCACTTAAATGCTGTTTTTTGTTCATTGTGAGTAAATTTGACAAATCTATCAGTTAAAGTGCCCTGTGGATCATTTAAATCATATAACTGAGCCCAAATTAGACTTTGGCAGTGTCTGAAACCACTCACTCATTCCAGCATATAGTGCTATAGTGAGCAGCATATAGTGGACTATATAGTGGACTCAGCTGCAAAACACAAAAATGATTTCAGACACTACTCTGGCTGTAAGCAATGACATCATCGCCGTCTCAAAATTAAAATGTTAAGCACAGCTGCTTTTAGATCTCGATGACAACGGCTGAGGATTGAAATTAATGGTAGAATTTCACTGAAAACTGAAAAATAAAAATACTAATACTAATAGAAAAACAGCTTGTGTCTTTAGTGGCAAAATAGTGTAAATTTTTGTGTGTAATGTAACTTATTTTTGCATAAAGATGATGGTCTCATGTCTTGTTATACTCAGAGTTACTCCTTTTTAAATCCTTAACATTTTCTTACAGATTTGTTTAAGTCCAAAAAGCAAAACAGTATTAAATAAAGTTTTTATATGTGTTCCTGTGCTTCTCTCATTCGTCCGTCATGTTTGAGAGCAGCAACCGCTATGCATGATGGTAATATTGCTGGGTTAGTGAGCATCTGTTGTTCATTACTATTCAAAATGTATTGTGGGATGGAATGAGGACACTATATAGTGAATAACAATGCTCACTCAGAATTTGGACACCACTACAAAATGGCGTATTCACTATATAGTGCTCTAGAAAGTGAATAGGGAGTGATTTCGGACACAGCCCTTGTCTCTGCTCTGGCACAGCGCCAGGCAGCCGCACTCTGGCCACAGGTCACAGTTAGGCCAAGGGAAAGTCTTAATGCTGAACTGCTAGTCTATTTTTTATTTGTTCTAGATGCAACTGGAACAAACATCTCACCAGTTGGAGGTGTCTTTTAATCCATATTTCACTTGTCTTTAGTCCTGGATGATTAAAAGAAGTGACTGTGGCTGTCCAAGCAGAAACAGTTTAATCCCTCATGTCTGTTAGCATTACGATTCTAAAGTTTAGTAAATCATCAGTTGACAATTGACAGGGTCTATTCCTGCCAACTCTGTCACAATAAAAGCCTCCAGTGCTTATCATCATTGAACAGTTTTATTCTGAAGAGCAATCTCAGGAAATGTTTTCAGCAGGAACTTCACAAAGATGTCTCATAAACAGGCAAGAGGCATAACTAAGAAATTGACATATAGCATAATGAACTCCTGAAGTTATATACACGATGAGAAAATGAAACCGAGACTCTTTAGTTCTGAACTGTCTGTGATGACAGAAGTGTGATCTTTTCTCTAGTCGCTGACACAGAGAGCTAAAAGGTCCAGCAGAGCAGACAGATGAGTCCTCCATTCAGGTTATAGTTTTTTTAATTTGAGAGGATCATATTTCTGATGAGTGGACGTGGCTTCAGCTCATTCAACTGACATGCCCACACCACCCTGGAGCAGACTGCCTCATTTTTCATGATTTTGAAGCATAATTATATAAATTTATAGATACTTTTTGACTGGAATTTGAGCTAGAGGTTCATAACACATTGGCCTGTCATATAACAAATCTAAATACAGATTTATTATCACTTTACAGGGACCTTAAAAGAGAGACATACGAGACACAGTGGAGTGACATGTGGAACAATGGAGCGACTGCTCATGTGTTTAAATCATCTTTAAGCTGTTTTGACATTCTTTGAAAACACTGAAAATTGTATTAAGCTGATAGGAGTGACTTATATCAGAGCTTTAAAGTGCTATAACTGAATAATGTTATCATAATCTTTGGCCAATACTTGCTCCAAGCAGCCCTTAATATGAGAGCACATTTAATCATTAAACACTTTCATAAAATACAAATACACAGCTTGGCTCTGCACTAATGAGTACTTCTGTTTGATGATGCTCCTCACACATGTGGGCATCAAGTAATTGGCTGCCCTGAACTTTAGAGTAGTTTGGCAGAAACAACTGCTGTCATGCTGGTGTTTTAGTTTACAAGCTATCAGATTATGATGTCCATTTAAAGCAGCAGACATTAGATAGTGAACAACATTACAGGGCTTTATTAAAGTGAATATGTTCATTTCAAACCAATGCAAAGCATGTAAAGATAGAACAAGAAAATAAAAGGGAGAAAGAAAAGGGGATGAAAGGAGGAGTAGAAAAAGGAAAAAGGAGTGTGGTGAGAAATCGCGTGGGGATTGAAAGGAAGGTAAGAGGGTAAGATTGAAAAAGGGAATAAATGTGATGAAAATATGGCATTTGCAAAAATCCTGGTGCCAGTGAAATGAAATGGCATCATCGACTGCCAAGAAGCATATTCACTTAAAAAGTTCTTTTTCCATCTTCTTCTATGGGGTTAAATTAAAAGAGGTCAGAACAAAGATATGAATAACAGGGATTATGTCTTCCTGTGTACTTCTAAACTAGTCTAACCGCTTACATTTCCTCTGTGTCTCTACCTTTGAAAAGATTTTGTGAAAGAAGCTTAGGAAGCATTAATTTTCTTTGTTTTTGTCTCCTCAAGTACAACTTTGTATTAGTGAGGCTCTCCAAATCTGGCTGACAATGAACCACAGAGCTTTGGCAGGAGTTTTTATTTATCGCCTGAAGCTTGAAGAGGTGCTAATTCCATCCTGACACCCAGCGCTGACTGCTTGAGTCATAGTTTGGTCCGCAAGGAGGTTGAAAGAAGTTACCTGGAAACATGCTGGTGACAACATGCTGGTAACAACACATTCCCAGATCCCTCTGAACATTTGAACTCACACATAGCTAGTGACCTTCACAACTCCAGGGACAAGATGACATCTAATTGGACAGTTTGGCACGTAACAGCAAGGGTGAGAAAATAAGTTTGAACAAAGCCACGTCTGGAAGATTATATTCTGCAGGCTTCTTGTATTCTCTCATAACTATTCTGCATTGACTCCTCTCACACATACCATTTCACAATTTCCTGCCGTCATTGTCTGGAGCTGTCAGTAGAGATATCAGCTGCTCCAATCACCAGGTCATATCTATTCAATGCACTGCAACACACCTCATTGTTAGCTCTAAGTCATTATTGCTTCTGACTTTTTAAAAAAATGCTTTTTTTCTCTGCCTCTACGTCATTCCTTCTGTGGTTATGTCCGCCAGTCTTTTAAAATTTCATCCACTGCCTCAGCTTCATCATTTCACCCCTCTCAGCAGAAGTCATCAGCCAACACCTCCACCCTGAGTTTCTGTACTCCTCAGGGATATATACCCTGCTGTTGGTCAGGACAAACACGCTTGGATTACTAAATCTCCATGTAGAGTCTTAGTGCCAAAGACTTTCCTTCTCAAACCTGTCTTAAACATATCTGTTAGAATATATTGATTTGTACTTCATTTAAATTGTCACTTCTGATTAAGATGTAATATGTCAGCCCGTGTCCTGCATGAATATAAATCCATGTTGACTGATATTAAAGCTAAAATAATATTTTTTTAATCCGTTGTTGCTGGTGTCCAAGCCTAACTTGATGTTAACTTTGCAAAGCAGATGGATTCACCCGTTTCTGTGTTTCTCACTGGCGTATCTATCTTGCAAAGTTCCCATCTGAACAGACTGGGCCCTGAAAGAGAGTGACAGGACCAGTCAGCATTGTTTGAGGAGTTGCGACGTAAGCAAGCAGCAACAAGAGGCCGGTGCAATTATGGCGGAAGAGATTAACTTGGATGCTGCTATAAGCGTCAGTTTTATCAGAACTTAACAACGTTTCTTCGTTAAAAGAAGAACAAAAAGAACAGCACTGAGTTATTTTCTTTTGTGTACAAATGTCAACAGTTGCCATGGTTCGCGTTATGCAGTTCTCTATGGAGTTTACTCCTCGGTAGCAGCACACCTATGACGTCATATGTGTTGTTGCTCTTATTGGCCCGTGAAGATGTGACAGACAGAATGTTCATCCAATCACCCTCTGAGTTTTTTCAAAGACTCTGCCCTTTTCCAAACACAGTCACTACACAAACACACTGGTGTGTCAGGTTACCTGATGTAAGATTTACCCCAGATGTGGAGATTTGCATTCTTGACACTCAAAAACTGCTTGGTTGGCTGCAAGTGGCAACCTCTGGGGCTGAGAATTTGAGCCAATTTACAAATTCTAAAATCCTGCTGTTCATCAAAATAGCTGCTTAGGCTGACTTCAAAAGAGAGTTGATACCATTTTTCCTCATATTAAAATGCCTTACCTGATGCCAAGTTGTCTGGTTCAAATTGCTGGGAAGGGACAGAGGATAGTTACTTTTATTTTGAACTTAGGCAGATTCATTAAAAGAGGCAAACAAATACACAGTTCAGATCAATAGAAAGATTTCAAGCTGCATGTGAGTGGAGATTCTATAAGGCTGGTAACGCACTAGAAGATTTTCAAATCTTAAACAATTGCAAAACCACAGAGACAACAGCCATAGGGGTAATTTCAACAACTCTTTTAATACCATAAGCCACCGAATGTACACATCTGATTATTCAGCCGGACTGTGAGACCAAGCAGCTGCCTTTTGTAGTAACACTTTCACAGTGGAGACTATACACACTCGTGAGATCTCACAGAAACTGTCATGATAGAAAAAAAAAGAAAACAACATGGCATATGTGGCTTAATCTCAGAAAAGTTGCCTGTGTGGCCAGCTAATGCCATCCTGGTCAACAGTCACAGGGTCATTCCCATTTCTACCCCTTAGCCCTTATCTTAGCTCTTCCTCTTGGTTTTGCACGTTTATGTCTGATGAAGAGGTATCCCAATTCTCTGTTGAATCAAGGGCTGAGGGACATAGCCCCTGAAACTAATATTTTTCAGGACTACGCTTGAACCCAAGGGGTATGATGAATTTCTCACCATGCACTGCATTCACTTGTGAAATGGCACAATGGACTACGATGGACGCGCATAAATGTACATTTTTCAGCATTTATAAATGATTATAGAAAATACAACAGATGTGTTTTTCGCATATATTCAATCTTTAACTACAAGGGATGGGAGTTTATTGTATTTCCGGCATGTACACGTGTAAACGAGGGCTATTAAATGGAGAAGATCGACACGGAGATCCGTAGTATGAATAAGATGGTCAAAGCTTTATTGTCACCTCTGATGACGGACTGTTTATCTGCAATGTGTGATGATGAACAGCAAACAAGGAGCATGGTAGACTAAGGGGAAGGGTTAAGGGGCAGAAATTGGACAGTATGTATGGACAGGTGTATAAAATCAAGCACCTAGCCATGCAGTTTCCTTTTGCAAACCATTTGAGATACAAAATGGGTCATTCTGAGGAGCTCACTGACTTCACGTGTGGTACTGTAAGACGGTTCCTGAAGTTTCATCCCTGCTAGATATCCCTCAGTCCACTGTAAGTGATATTATTAAAAAGTGGAAGTGTTTAGGAACAACAGCAACTCAACCATGAAGGGGAAGACCATGTAAAATTGCAGAGCAGGACTGCCCAGTTGCCAACACTCTGCTGATTCCATAGCTGAAGAGTTCTGAACTTCCACCGGCATTAATGTCAGCACAGAAACTGAGCTACGGCAGCTTCATGGAATGGGTTTCCACAGCCAAGCAGCTGCATGTAAACCTCACATCATCAGGTTTCAGATGGAATGGTGTAAATCACACCAACACTGGACTGTGGAGCTGTGGAAAATGTGTTGTGTGGAGTAACAAATTGTGCTTCTCTGCTTTGTTGTCAGATGGGTGCGTGGTATCTGGCTGCCCAAAAACAGATGTTAATGCAAGGTACAAAAGAGTCTTCGGGTCAAGACACTAGGAAAAACTGTGGCATTCATTAAAGCTTTCAGTACCGACAGATCAAGCTCATGTATAGCCAGTGGTACATATAACACTGGACAGCACAATTTAGTATTTTACCTGCCTCACATTAGCTTTGGTAACTCATTAAACTACTTTAAATTCAGCTTATGAAGACTGAATGCTTCGTCAATATCCAGTTCAATCCAGTGAAAGCTGTGTTAAAGGACTTAATACACAGTGTATCACAGAGTTTGGCATCTGGACAAAAGAAGAGGATTGTTGTTCTCAAAGCAGAGACGCTTAAAATAAACATAAAGGCAACTTGATTTGAGAGAAACAAAGACTTTTGTGCTGCAGAACAATGGAACAGATGATGGGTTTCTGTTCAGTAACACGCCAGCTGTTTAGGGCTTCAGCACTAAATGGAAATGAGGAATCCCACAGGTCATCAGATCTCTCAACCCTTATAGATAATCAATACAACATCCAGTTCCATACATCACAAATGTCCAATACAATGGAAACATTTACAAATGGTCTCAAAGCACATTAGTTTGGCAGAAACCAATTTCAACCTGACAGGTGGTGAGATGAATCTTACATAAATGTTCAAAGTGTATGTTTAGACTGTTTTAATGTATATTATGTAGAGTTTTGCACTGAAATTTCTACCTGAATTTAAAGATGACTACTCCTTTATTACATATACAGTATATTTTTTGTCAAGGACATTGCCTCAAATATGTCCAACAGTTTGAAAAGCCAGAGAAATTCTTACATTTTACAGCTGTACTGGATCATGTTGTCATTTCATCTACCTTGACAGCGCCACTAAGACCGACACAAATATTTTATCATTGCTGTGGAAACGTGAATGAGTTCTACATAAGGAAATGCTACTGAAAACTATTGTTCTGTTGCTGATTGTCATTTATGATTTGTGCTGCTTACTTATGATGTTACAAGATTATTCTCTACCATGGGCTGCACACTCTGGCTTATTTGCGGCAGGTTTTTGCCCCATCACCCTGCTCCTATTTCCCTCACTTGTGTTGAGATGGGCGAGGAACAAGGAAAGAAGGGGATGACAAGGCATTGGAGTGTCAGACAGGAATATTTCTTTGCTTTTCTTTCATTTTCCTGACTCATCAGAGCTTGTTCTCTTGCTTTACAAAGTGGAGATAGTATTGATAATATCCATATCCATGCAGTGTACCATACTGCCTGGAAATTTGTCCTAGTCTTGGTTTTGCATCCATCATTGTTTTTCGATAAGACAATTGGTTAGTCTTTTTTTTTTTGTACAATAGAAGTATGGAATATTGGCATACATTCCTTGCACCTGGTCTGTCTTTGTAGAAGAGTTTAGAAAGTTTTTGCTCCACCATCATGGTCTGAGCTGCAGGGTCATCTAAAGCTTGAGCATTGCTTTAGTTTAGGAGATCTTAATGCTTGAATTAGGGAACATTTGACCAGTTTGTGCACATGTTCTTTTCTACTGAAAGCTGCTGACTTCTAGATTAATGTAACCTTGTTGTTATGTTCTGTTTTGTGTCATATGTGTGGAACTTATCATGCTGTTGTCTTGGCCAGGGTTTTCTTGTAAAAGAAAAAGAAAACCTCAGTGGGAAAACTCCTGGTTAATAACAGTTAAATAAAATGTATTGCTCTGACTGTGTCAATTTTGGAGGCAACACTGCAGCTCAAAGCTGTCAAAGTCATATTACAAAGTGCCACACTTCAAAAGAACGCCGTTTGAATAAAATCACTGGATGTCAAACTCCCCTTGTTATTTACAAGGGTAGGGGAAACTCACAGGGCAGAGAATTAATTTCTTAACAGATGCAAGTTGGTGTGCGATGTGATGTGATGTCTGACACTTGTGCTGTTGGGACATGGTGCAACCCAAAAAAATGTGCTCCACAATGTGAGTTTCCTGAACAGTAAACCACAGTTTTTATGGATGAATTTCACACAGCTAGGGAGAAAGGCTGTTAAAAATGATATTCCTGGCTAATATACACAACCCCAGAATGCTCTGAGTAATTTGCTGTGCAAATCAGGAAGGACACTTGTGAGCAATTTTTCTCCCGCATTGTGTGAAATTCATCCATGAAACCAAAACTGAATTGGACAGTAAACTCCCATTTCTTTTAGATTCATCTCATTCAAAGTGGAATATTTCAAGATATTTTTTGTTTAAATGTTGATGTTAACATCGTGTAGCTCATGAAAATCAAATATCCACCATCTCAAAATATATGAATATTACACAACACTAATAACTGAATTACTGCATCAAAATTATTTGTCATGGAGCCAATCAGTCTGTGGCACTGCTGGGGTGTCATGAAGCTTGTGTTGCTTTAATAGCAGCCTTCAGCTCATCTGTACTGTTGAGTCTGATGACATGGCAGCCCAAACCATCACTGACTGTGGGAACTGATAAAACTGGACTCCGAGTACCTTGGATTCCGTGCCTCTCTGATCTTCCTCCAGACTCTGGGACTTTGATTTTAAAATGAAATTCAAAATCTACTTTCATCTGAAAACAGGATTTTGGACCACTGAGCAGCGGTCCAGTTTTTTCTATTCTGAGCCAACATGAGACACTGATGTCCTCTATGGTTCAGGATTGGCTCAACACTAAGAGCCCTGCACTTATAGTCCATTTCCCGGTGTGTGGTGGCTCTTGATCCACCCCCAGCCTCAGTCAACTCTTTATGAAGCTCTTCTCTGCTTTGTTTGACAACACTCTGAAGGCTGAGCTCATCTCTGTTGTTTGTGCACCTTTTCTTACAACAGTTTTCACTTCCAGACAACTTCCATAAATATGCTTTGATAAACATCTGAGAACAGTCTGCCCTTTTAGCAATGACTTTCTGTGGCTTACCCTCCTTATGGAGGATGTCAGTGATTGTCTTCTAGAGAAATGTCAAGTCAGCAGTCTCCCACAAGCCTGTGGTTGTGTGTGCTGAAACAGAGTGAGAGAAATAACTAACAAACTGGACTTTTCCACAATTTTCTAATATTTTGAGATAGTGGATTATTGTAAACTGTGAGCCATAATAATCAAGATCAAAACAAAAAGGTTTTGCAATATTTCACTTTGCATGAGATGAATCTAGAGTTTATAGAAGTTTCATTAAAAAAAAAGAATCACAGCAAAAAAGTGATATTTCCTTTTTTTCTTTTGGAGATTTTTTTTTACCACATTAGATTGAAAAATGTACTCTATATATGTTCCTTACTGTTGTATAAATTAACCCTTTTAATACAAACAAATTGATTTATAAACACAAACAGCAAGGAAAGCAGTTTGCCTGATTAAAAGTGGGGTCTAAAATGAGCAATTTCCTGATTATGATGAAAAAATATGATCAAAGATGAATAAAGTAGAAGAGAAAAGTCAGCAGAAAAGATCAAAGCTCCCTAAAATAGTCTCCTTTTGATAACTTGATGCTCCAGACATATTTTATTTGAGACTCAAAATGTAAAGAGGGTTCCTAATCAGCTCTAGGCATCACTTCAATAAGTGTTGAGTCACGTTCTGAGACATTGGTGATAAAACAGAAAATCTATGGCAGTAATCTGATCGGTTGTTGCAGACCAGTCAACATTATATGACCAGCAGGGAGACAAGAGAGAAATAGATACATTATTACCAAAGGAACATCTTGTGCCCACCTGTCTGATTAGTATTGGCGGCACTCCCTGCAGCCTGCAGCATAATAAATTCTGTAATACTGTGAGATGAGAGGTAAAAATCACAGAGCGTCTCAGCTTTCTGTGTTTCTGTCTCTCTGCTTCCACAGTAGAATATGCCCGGAATATAATATTTACTCTCTCATCACCCAGTGGCTTTCCTTTTTATCACATATAATTATGGCTGCTGCAAGGACAAGTTGTGAGACAGCATTTCTGCCTTGTAATGATGGTGATAAATAAAACATCACTTGGCATTTGGTTGAGTGTTTATTACTTGACAAAGAGCCCTCAAGGACTGAATTTTACAGCGCTGCTTGAATCAGAGGAAGGCAGCACTAATGATTTTTTGGTAATGATTAATCAGCCAAATATTTTCTCCGTGGACTCAACTTCTAAGATTATTACTTGCTCGTTCTGATGCGCTAAACACCAAAATAATCAGTTATTGTCACAAAATCCAAAGACTGCAAAATGGAAGTCAAGGAATGGAATTTCTGGGTTTTTACAACAAGAGTTTAAAAAAAGGATCGCTGTGTTTTTAAGGAAGGCCAAAACAGGTACATGACCAGAGGTGTTACTGTGATCTTGGGTACTTATCTTTACAGCAGTTTCCACAGGCACAGGAAGTACCAGTCAAGTGAAAACAGAGTTCAGTTCGATAATCAGGATTAAGCCGGAGAATCGATGGACAGGGTTGGGGGCTCAGACTGGATAAGCTGAACAAGGAGAGAGGTGAGTCCAGGTAATGCAAGGAAAAAAAAAGAAGGGTTAAAAGGGAGTGCTGGAGAGTTTTGCATGAGATAAAAAAAAATCTGACAAAAAGTGAGACAAAGAAAGAGGTCTGGTTTGATAAGTGATGAGCAGCTGAGACCTTCATTATTAACCTATCCCATTTACATGCTACTGACACATGAGTAAAAGCAGTTTGGAATTTGGGGATCAGACTCAAGTCAACATTTGAAGCTTGATTAGTTTGGTTAATTGGACTACTGTAATATTCCTAGAATAAACAGTGGGAAATTGCTTTAGTGGGCATGTCTAACCATGCTTCATTGGGTGGCAAAATGCTCTCTTTTAGGTAGTTACTTTGGGACTCCTACTTGTTGACCTTAGCAACAAGATAGCACTTAGTTAACCCCCTTGATTTACATATACAACTCTGACCAGCTTTACTGTCTCAGCCGAAGAAAAGCATCCCCACATCATGATGCTGCCACCCTCATGTTTCACTGTGGGGATGGTGTGTTCAGGGTGATGTGCAGTGTTAGTTTTCTGCCACACATAGCACCTTGCGTTTAGGGCCAAAAGTTCAATTTTGGTCTCATCTGACTAAAGCACCTTCTTCCACATGTTTGGTGTGTCCTCTACATGGCTTTTGGCAAACCACAAACGAGACTCCTCATGGGTTTTATTTCAACAATGGCTTTCTTCTTGCTACTCCTCCATAAAGGCCAGATTTGTGGAGTGCACGACAAATAGTTGTCCTGTGGACAGGTTCACCCACCTGAGCTGTGGATCTCTGCAGCTCCTCCAGAGTTACCTCTTTGTTGCTTCTCTGATCAACGCTCTTTTTGCCCAGCCTGTAAGTTTAGGTGGATGGCTATTTCTCGGTAAGTTTATAGTTGTGCCATGCTCTTTCCATTTTAGGATGATGGATTGAACAGTGCTCTGTGAGATGCTTGGGGTATTTTTTTTATAACCTAACCCTGCTTTAAACCTCTCCACATCTTTATCCCTGACCTGTCTGGTGCTTTCCTTGGTCTTCATGGTGCTGTTAGTTCACTGATGTTCTCTAACATACTGAGGCCTTCACAGAACAGGTGGTACTTCAGACTCATTGTGCTTCGGTGTAAAGACACCAGTTCATCACCGCAGTATGTACACACAACTTTTGTTTTATTCAGACTTCCATTAGGCAGCTTTTTAAATAGAAATTTGCTGTGAAGCAGACCTGGGTCTGTCTCATCACTGTGCTTGGCCTGCCTTTCACCTCTAGCCATGCAGGAGGACTACGGGAGGAAGTTGCGGTCAAACTTAGTCATATGATTAAATTGCATTATTATTTTTTTTAACGTGCTAAGCTTTCCAGATTAATCATGAGCGTTAACATGTTTATATTAACAGGCCTAATTTTATCATATCACCTCTCTCTTATTGTATAGTATATCATACTGTAACGTGTCACATCACATCATGTTGTTATATTAAATGGCATTGTATGCTGTTATATTGTATCATGATATATCTTATGGTACTGTGTTGTGTTATGTCCTATTGTATTGTATTGTATGGAATCAAATGTTAATGTATCTTATCATTTCCTATGGTATTGTTTCGTCTTGTTTCATGTCGTGGCTTATTGTATTGAATCATTTCATATTGTATCATATCACATGGTGCTGCATAATTTAAAACTGTATGATATTACATCATTTAGCGTTGTGTTGTATCCTGCCATAACGTATCACATTGTAATGTAGGCTACTGTGTTGTATCATATGGTATGGTGCATTAATAGAAATCATTTCATTGTAGAACATTTTAGTCCTTTGAAAAGACTTGACTCCCCAAGACTTTTTAAATGAACAAGGCTAAGCTAACACCTGGCCTCTTCTATCAGCATTAAGAACAGACAAACATTCGCTCCCCACAGTGTTGGTTATTACGAACATGTGGTATTCTGTCTCATATCATTATTACTGAATAAAGTCCAGATAGATGAGTTGAAAACCCATTGTATGTTGCCTCCATACGTCTCTTTCACTAACCCATTGGAATTAATTAAACAGAGGACCAAATGTGACACTCTAATCAGTACCTTTTTTCACATTCCTGCAGCACTACTATCACATTACTGATACACATGGGCTACATGTCTCTCACACACAGCTGCACACAGTACCCATCAGGCTTGAATCCCCCTGTGGTATTACACTGACTCAAAAAGGCCACTAATGATCGCACACGCTCAGAACCTCGAGTTTTAATTACCAACTTCCACAAGCAGACCAGAGCTGCCACTTTTCATCAGGATCAATAGGCAAACAGGCGCTCACCCACACGCTGTCACTGATACTTTTCAGCAACAAAAGCACAAACACAATCACACTGACAGGTGAGAGTTAAACCAGGAGAGGATGGACATTTCTAAAGTATGCTTAAACACAGGTATTATCTTCAAGACAAAAAAAAAAAAAAACATTTCCCTTGTAAACATAAGAATGGTCCTCTCTAAGCTTGTAGGCTCGATAGAAAGATATCCATGACTTTGACAAAGGGGAAAGATTGTGTGTTTGAAGTTTGAGTGATCAATACAGCTGATTATTGGTCATTGAACTGTGGAGGGGGAAATAGAGATGTCAGGAGGGGAGACAACAGGCAACTGTGAAACAAATTAGACATGTACATCTGTTAAACATGAGAGGATGAATAGGATCAAACAGTGCTGCGAAAAAATGCAAATATTTTCAACCGTAGCAGTGGGGACGCCACAGACTTCCAGTATGTCTTTCATAAGGCAACTGCAATTGGCGCAGTTATATATTACATAGTATATTGGCAATAAAAAGATTACACACTCTTATAACTTACAGTAACAGTGTCCAAACATTCATCACTGAGGGCCACAGAAAAATATAAGAATAACAGGGCCAGATATATACCTTCCCATAGGTGTAATAAAGCTAGTAAAAACAAAGTGATGTAGCTTAAAATGTGTTTCTGGAGGTTTTCCTGAGTTTATATTTCAGTGCATGTTAAATATTTGATTGACGTTTTTTAAATTATTAACTGATTTTGTTTTCATAACTTATTTTTAGGCTTTTTATGCCTTTATTACCTCCATGTGTTTTTTTCATATGGAGTTTGAACATCTCCTAGTTATAGTACAGTAGTTAACTCTCAGGTTGTGGTGATTTTTATGAGACAGACTCAAAGCCCATGAGTTGCTCTGCCCTACTCCTCCTGTAATTTGTTGTCCTCAATAAAGTTTTTTTTTGTTTTGTTTTGTTTTGTTGAAGAAAACCAATATACCAAATGGTTTCTTCAACGGTATACTCCCAGTTTTCTTTAGCTGCACAGTTCTGACCTAATGAGAGAGAAAAACATTGAAAGAGTGACGCTAAATCCCGCAACTCTGGTCTGTGCGGCGTAGCAGTTTCTTGCAATACACAGTGGGACAAATAGACATGTTACGAAAAGTCAAATAACTTCTGAACTATAAATCTTAGCCACTTACCTTTGTCCCCTCTTGAAGCCCTCCGTTTTGCCATTTTAATGACCCCAGCCATGCCTTTGTAGCCCTCACAGGCGCTTCTCTAGCGAGCCTGCAACTTTTGTGACTATCTGGGGCATTTAAAGATTAAATCCACACCAGTAACTCCAAAATTGAATGTCTTTATATCAATTTTCAATTTTCATCCACAGCAGTCGCTAAAATATTGTCAGCATGGTTTTGCGTTTTTTTACAGGTGGGGCTTGCTTGTGTAACAATGGCTACTGCTGCAGTGGCCTTTAGCTTGGATGTAGCTGTAGGAAAGCGGCAGTTTAATCAGAACTGGAACACATTACTTTATAAAACAAGAGCACAGAGCCATGCTGAAAACTGATGTTTATGCACATCTCCTGACCATCCTTGGCATCAAGTTTTTTTTTTCAAAGATTTGTTTTTGGGCCTTTCTTTTCATGCGTTTATTAGATGGAGGAAGAACAGTGGACAGACTCGGAAACAGGGAAGAGAGTGGGGAGAGACATGCGATGAAGGGGCACAGGCTGGAGTCGAACACGGGCTGCCCGTGTACACAGGTAGCGCCTTAAACAACTCAACCATCTGCGCCCCCATTTGGCATCAATTTTATTCACGAAGAAGCTTCGCCATTAACAATCTATGGCAGCAGTAGTCTGTCAGCTCAAGAGTTGCGCATGCATAGAACATCATCTCGTCTTGTCGCTCTGATTGGCCCATCATGGATGTGACAGAATGCTCCTCCACACTTTCTATGGGAACTTTCCCACATGAATGTGAAATGTATTAATGCAATGGATATTTGAAACAGTCTGTCTGGCATTTCAGGTTAATGCTCTGTCTACAGCGCTGTGGATACCTTGTTCGGGGGAGTAGGCGGAGCTACTCCCCTCCACTTTTAGGCATTTAGCAGGAATCCTAGATAGTTTGATGTCAGCCGTATACTATGTTTTAATCTAGGCTGGTTATATGAAAAAGGAGCACCAGATTCTACGATAAGTGCCCTGTATTTTGTATATCAGACCTTAAGATAGAGTAAAACTTGTGGCAAATAATTAGAATTTGTTCTATTCTTGCCAACATTATCCTTCTGCCTTAACTCACCAGGACATTATGAATCAAGATGGTTGTCAAAATGTTTATCATTTATGTTATTGTCTTAATTAGTCTGGAAAATGAGCAGGCCACTAAATTGTACTTGTCAAAATGTTTGTTTACAGAATGAAAACTGAAGAAGCACTGCCGTGTTGCGAAGTATATGAAGTTGTTATTATGTATTAATATTTAGCATTAGCAGCAAACACTTTTGTTTTGTCCTTGAATGTTCATTAATATGATACTGGAATAAGATAATTACCATTTATATGAAGTTTAATGTGCTTGGGATAAACAGGGAGATGGATGGATGGTTAAATTGCTGCTGTGTTATGATAATAATGTAGGAGACAGAAACTAATCAAATAAAGGACACATGTTAGAGCATTTCTCCAGCTCTCCTCTCTCATGCACTCTATAAGATAATTAACACAAAGCCTGGCCGCTCGTCCACCTGCAGGTCTTATCTCTCTCTACCCTGGTATGAAGTGTAATGGGAGTGAGGATGAAAGAGAGGGAGAAAAAAAGATGAATGACTGGGTTCCTTGAATTAATAGTGCCTGGGGTACAGAAAAGGCAGGGTGGAAGGTGAAGATGGGTGTAGAATCCTAAATCCATCATTTAGCACTTTATAATCCAGTCACGTGACCAGTTTGTGGTAGTGCATTTATTCTCCAGCACTTAAAGACATATGGGTCGATGCTGACCACCTGCTTGTATTCTTTTCCTCTGGCAACAAAGAAAAACAAAACTTAAGTGAGAAGTTGTCAGTCTTTGGGAAATTGCAGTAGATTTATTTGCTCTGCCTGTTACAGCACATGATGTATGGCTAACAGAACACTGTGGGCTGAGCACAGTGGGTCTGATTCTTGTTGCTGGTCACAGCCTTCTCTCTCTCCTCTCGTTCCTGGCTGCTCCTTTATAAAAGTTCATAATCCTCACCTTCAACATTCCCTCACTTTCTGCTGCAACTTTTGCCATCTGCTGACTGAAGCATGAGCAGAATTTAAAGAGCGACTGTATGGAAAAAATCCATGTGTTACTTTTCCTTCTCTTAGATTAGTCTCATAGTGGTCTATGTTTAAACATCCATGAAAAACACAAAACTCATAATGTAGGTTTCTATTTAATTCAATTCTCTTTAGAAAAGACCAGGGTTCAACCAGTTATATGAGAAGTTTAAACTGAGTCTAGTTTGAACCCTGAATTCCCATGTCATACACAAAGCAGACGTTCAGCCGGCTGCATCCTGTATGTAGAACAAGACGTTTCAGAGATTTAATTTTTGGTAATGTGAAAGTATATTTAAAAAGTGTTGCTTACTCAGTAGGTAACGCAGTAACCTAACGAGTTATTGTTATGTAAAAGTATTGCATACTTTTGTTGAAGCCAGGATTTTTTTTCTTTTTTCTTTAAGTTGCTAACTTGCATTGGTTATTTCGTCATTTTTTCCCCCTAAATTAGCTGATGTACAGCAAAAATCAGCCCTATCTGCAGAAATGTGTAGCTTGGCTTTCCTGCCAGCATTCCAACTGGTTTTTACAAAAACATGCATTTACAATGTTGTGCAGGCCATGTCTTTGTATCGAACATAGCTGATCCCAACAGCATTATGGTTGTTGACAGTCAACAGAATAGGAAGCACAATATGAACCAGTACCAAAGACTCACGTGGTGTTCACAGTTTCATTCATTTAAACCCAGCAAAAAAACACAAGCAATATTTTGTTTGATAACTGCATTTTATTGAAGGCTTTGGAAAAGCAAACAACATTATTTCCCTATAAAACACAACCAAACATATGTCCAGGAAACATCTCTCTCTCTGTTGTGTTTTTCAACTTCATATTTACCATCATCAGAAAGCAATTACAGAAATCATCTACTGTTAAACTACTTAAGAAATGGACAAAAGAGTAAAAAGGTCTTGAGTTTTAAGGATAGGTAAGGCTGAAAGCATAAGGCCGTAATTCTGACTGCTACTCATCTCGATCACAGTGTCAAAGGAGCTAGTGTCAGGAGAGAAAGAAAATATATTAAATCCAGTAAGTAACAGAAGAATTGATTAAAGGAGGCCTGGGGGACGAAAAGTTCATCACGTTCTTTTCTCTGTTTCAGTCACACTAAACAGTGGTGTATTTTAGTTACTTCTGTGTAAAACAGATCCACATTTCAATGTCGTAAAGTTATTTTGGGGCTTTCTTCTGGCGCTGATGGCCTAGCAGTTAGGTCGCGCCCAATGTACAGAGCCTGTTGTCCTTCCCTGGGGTGGTCCTGGTTCAAATCTAACTTTTGCCTCCTTTCCTGCATGTTATTCTCCACTCTCTCCACCTGATTTCAACTCTGTCCACTGTCTTTTCTAAATAAAGATTATAAAAGCCCAAAAGTTACTAACCCCCCCCTCAAAAACTTTCTTTACTGTCTAGGTTTGTCAGTGTCTCAATAACCAACTCTTGTGTATAAACTTACAAGGAACACATAGCAAAAATGCAAATCTTAGCAAGTGAAAAATACCTCATTACATGCTACATTCGCCTTACAAGTCCAGGTTAATATCAGATCTCAAGATATAAAAAGGAAAAAAAGGGCAACAATTCTTTTTGTAGTAAAAATATCGGTTAAAGAGGCAAGATTTTTGTGCCCTTAGATGAGTTCCTCTACTCTGATCTTAACTAAAACTGGAGTCAGACGGCACCTTCTTGGCATAATTATTGCCTGGTCTGACAGTCATGGGGGTTTTGGATTCTTGGACCCTTCGGCATGGAAAAATCTCTTTCCAAATTGTGCAGTGTTTCATAATGAACGACAATCAAGAACACCTGTGAGACACCACACAACTTCCAGACAAAAAGTCGACTATGGTTGATAAAATCAGTGATACTGACTAGAAGTCACAAATGTAAACAAACCAAATGGCAATGTGAAATTAGAGTAATAAAGCTGGTGTTTGAAGATGTGATTGTGAAACGGAGGAAAAATTTGATAATCTCTTGTTAACATTATCCCTCCCTTTACGATGCCACATAGTGGGACGACAATGACGGACTGAAGGTGAGAGAAATATTAGTGAGTAATACCAACCAGTGAGTATCTATTATCTTAGCATATCATTCATCATAGCATCTGGATAGGCAAAAAAATACAGTATAGTACAGTAAATACAGCATGTTTGTTTACAGTTTTCTTTCCTCGTGCCTAACTCAGCCCTAGTCCTTTGAAAGCCATCATATCAGTAGCAATGACTGATTGTGTCGTTCCATGTATTCTTCATGTCTGTCAGTCACACCACGGCCCAAATTTATGGCTGTGATTGCCTAATCTGACATGATGACCACTGTGACAGGCAAAAAAAAATGTGTAGTCCGACCTTGGCTTTAGTAACGACAACTTTAGGACATTTCTGAATCAGAGGATAGTGGCTCACGTATGCCATCATGAGCTCCCCATCTTACTCATTGCCTGTGTTTTATAGACTTTCTTGATCTTTCTGACAATAGCTCAGAAAAAACTGCCCCTGACTAAAAGAGCAAAATGAAAATTTGTCTTTAAAGTGGCTGTCAAATTATTCTTCTGATGTCTGATTAAAAAGATAAGCCACAGTAGGCACGACACGTTTGCCTTATAAGAACGTAGAATGTGTCAGTAGTTGTAGTGGAAACTGAGCTCGTATAACTAACCCTATAACTATGTTAAAAAAAAGATTCTGGTTAGAATAGTTTACGGGGCACTTCAAACGGTAATGGTGCAGCTGTTTGTAAGGAGCCGCAAGACCTTCAGCTACACGTCCATCTGTTTAAAGTTAGAGGCATTTTCAAAAGTCTACTCCAGAATCAAAACAGGTGACTTTGCTGTTAAATCTTGAACTTGACTTAAATGGACTTGTTAAGAGAATGTGGCTTGAAAAAGTCCAACGAGATATCTTTGACTTAACATAAGAGAGATTTTAGTTTTTGCAGTGTCTTAGATCTTCTCTTAAAAAAAACCAAAGCTTAATCGCTACCTCTAAGAACTATCAATGACTAGTGAAATGAGGAAAAACTGGCAGGACACTACACAAAACACTATGTATCTTGACTCAAAGTAACACTTTCGTACAATGTGACTTCTTCATTAGCCAGTTTGGTTACAAATGAACAAACCCATTCAAATAAAAGTCGCTGTAGAGATAACATAATTCTGTTACATTTGCAGTCAGTTGTAGAGACACATCAAGACACAAGATACAGCAAGAATGAAACAATTAATTAATCCTGCTGCACCGCTCCAAAGGCCTTCTACCAGCGTGTTAAAGATGTGAGAAAATGTACCACTGAGAAAAAACATGTGAAACTGGTTTTGGTTTTAAAGTGCTCGGACACACTATCAATTAGCAGCAGTATGTATTTACATAGAAATGTGGTTCAGCACTCTCGCAATAAAAATAAGCCTTTTGAAAGTGGAGAGAAAAATTCCCTTGAAAGTAAAATAATAAAGAGAGGGAATCACTTTCTCGTCTTCTCAGTAGTTTCTTCAGCTTGACCTCTGGTTATGACTTTCTTAATGGAAGAGATTTAACGTAAAGTAAAAACAAACTAAAAAGTCAAATACAGTCATGCAGAATATCATCCATACTTTACATACATACAAAATTACATTTTCTTTTTTCTCTTTTAAGAATAGATTCTGTAAACACTGCTTTAGGTCCTTTAGGTACGCTTCGTCCACGTTTCTGCTACAATCTGGTAGAAATTAGTCCAAGGCTCCAGCTCTGGCTCTTCCTCCACGCTCCTAAGCTTGCTCAACTTTGAAACCATCCATCCCATACCACCTTGAAACCACAGAAAGAGAAGAAACTAGAGGAATTAAGTGGAAGCTCTGGTGTGGTGATGTTTCTCGGTGGGTGTTAGACATTTATAAGTACCCACATAAACCACATGTTGATTAAAAAAAGATGTAAAGGAGTCAGGATCGTAGAGAAATGGGCGAGTGGAGTTAGCTAGGGACAGTCAACAAGGCTAGAATATAGATAAGGCATAGCATGAGCAGAGGTTGGGAAGGTTTAGATGTGGGGTCCACACGTTAGGCAGATCCTTTCCAGTACACTTTGAAAATGTGGGGTAGCATCTGATGTCAGTAACAGGGAGCGCAGACGGGATTCAGAGGCCTTGCAGGAACTCTTGGAGCTGCCTGACGAGCTCTGTGTCCACCGTCTCCATCAGTGCCCCAAAGCCCTGGTCCCCCAACAGAGCCTGCTGCGCCTTTAGCTTCTCATAGACGTACTGCTGCAGGGAAACGCTGTGCACCGGGTCCTCTAGGGCCAACTGTCAAGGGACATGAAAGAAAATGGAAAATTACAGTTAGGATGCCGCCTGAGGAAGTGTCTCCAACAAAGAACATCGCTCACAAAGATATTAAATTTACTAACAGAGGATGAACTGCTCGATTTCTTTCTCACGCACTGTTAGACTTTTAATACCTTCACAAAATATCAAACCAAAGGGCATTTCACTCATCGGTGATGCTGCAAAATGAATTCCTGATAAAAAAAGAAGGGCTCCTTGTAAAATGCAACCATTATTTTTTCTTAAGTCTTTTTCTTTTTGAAGAGAAAGCAAATATGCTCACAGGAATGAAAGATTTGATCCTTCTTGGATAGGTAGGCCAAGTCTGGATTAAAAGGATTTTTTTCTCTCATTGTTAATAGATTGAAGCTTTGGGTTGGCCTAACTGGTGTGGGCTTTCAAAAAATTCTTCAGACATTTTATTTTTGATTTTGTAGGTGATCATAGACCAGTTCATGTGCTCTCTCTTCACAGCCAGGACACAAAGCCCAGACTTTCCCACAGCCACAACTTTCTATTTGGGCGAGGAGTTTTTTTCTCAAGTCACAGTCATAATATTCAGAGTAATGCTTGTTTGGCTAACCTGCAGACATTACACCCTGTTGTTGATGGATAATGTAGAAAATGTAGAAAACACAAACCTAGGCCCCCTGTACTGCAAGTTGAAGTTATGAACTCATAAATCTAGGTAGAGGTAAACATCTTTATCCCTCTATATAGAGGGCTTTATCTGAGCAGCAGTTCAGAGACAATTTTATTAAACTGATTGCAACATTATTTCCACTTTAACTTCATTTATCCCCTTGTTTGTCTAAAAAAAACAAAACAAAAAAAAACACAGGTTAACGTCCCTGTAAAGCGATAAAAAAAATCTTTTGTTGTATGACAGGCCACTGTGTTATAAACCGCCAAGGCAAATTTCATTCATGACAAACATCTCTAAGTTTATCAAATTAAACTTCCAAATAATGAAAAATTAGACACAAAAATCTGCTCCAGGATAGTGTGGGCGTGTCAGTTAAATGAGCTGAAGCCCCGCCCACTCATGAGAAATCTCATATTCTCAATCTTATATTTTTGAAAAATGCTTCTGATCAGCACACAGGCCTGCCTGGCTCTGTGCCAGATCAGAGAGATCAAAGGTGGGGATTAAATTTACTGTTTTCTGGTACATATCTTTCCGTTATGACACTTCTAATGACCTGTATGCCACCATGGCTGATAGATATGTGAAATTTACAGCACAATGAAAAAACACACCATGTAGCTGACTGTTGGTTTTCAGTAAAGGCAGTGACATCAGATAACAACAGACTGTACTGAGATGAACCATCCAGGGATTCTATATCATTATAGTATTAGGGTGGCGGGATAATTCCCATCAAGACTGACTATGTCATGGGCTCAGATATCTGCCCCGCTCAAATAAAACAAAGCCAGGGAAGAGGAGAATAACCAGCCACAGTGGCAGGTAGACAAAAAAGTACAACTCCGGCCCTGAACTATACCCATCATCTTTTTGTTGTTGGTTTAACTGAGGGTCCCTTGGCAGCTGAATGTACATACTGTGCATTTAAGTAGCAGACTATGATGACCTCACTAACTAAAATACTGTTGCAAAAACTTATGTTTCACATGGTGTTGCAAATCAGTGTTATTGCAGTGCTACCCCTCATACCTTCTTGTCTCTTAAGACTTAACAGCTAAAAGTATCTGCTGGTAGTCCACAAACAGCAATTAAATTGTATGTTAAGTGTGACAAAGCATTATGATTACCTGACACCTACAGCCTACACTCTTAATCGACAGCTTGGGAATAATAACACTGACATTGAGAGGTGAACAATCAACTATAAGATGAGGCTGAATGCTGTATATTTGAAATTATCTCCATTCATTGACTTGAAAGCATGGACACAAGAAGCTGAACAAAGTTGGAAAGTTATCTATCACTGATGCAAAACAGCCAACAAAACACTCTGCCAAGGTAAAACCTAGTGCCCATGTTGATCCATCCAAAACTTAAAAAATCTGAAAAGATGTAATACTTCTAAAAAAAAAAAAAAAAGTGGGCTTTCATTACAAAGAGGAGTCTGCAACACTTTAAATATCACACGTATCTGTCTTTTTTTCTCCAAAGCATGTGACTGTCAGAAGACCATGTGAGCATAACACAGTAAATAAGGAGAACAGGGAACTGAGATTGTCCACAGATCAAACACTAAAGTCATCCCTCTCTTCAACCAACAAAAAGCCAAAATATTGTAAAACTTTCATGAGGTTCTTTGTTACTGGATTCACACAAAATAGCACGGACATAAGGCCATAGTGACATATTTGAGGAATGTTGTCACACTGTTTCAAACTTGGAACCTTTAGTGTGAAAATGTGTCAAAAGTGAAGGACAGATAAAATTATTCCTCAAATTTTTTGGGGGGAGAGATCACAGTGACTTCAACCTATAACCATCAAATTTTTATGAATTTCTCTTTGAGTCCTGAGGAAAGTGTGTGCAAAACTGAAAAAGTTCCAGTGGGAAAAAGTTTGGTATTGTGCAACGGCTGTCATCAATATGAAGTCTTCAAAAATGTACAGCAAAAGGACATACTTAAGTAGTCACGCCCTCACAGTGTTTAAGATTCTCTTCCATCAGCACTAAAGTGAAGGAAAATTCAGCTCACACCCATAAATATTTCAAACTTTGAGGTATTGTAGAACAAACACAACACTTGCACTGGGGAAAAATGATTGAGTGTACGCAACTGCTGCCAATTATCTACAGTACACAGAAGACAGGAGTGGAAAATATGTTTTGACAAAAGAGCACAAAAAAAGAGAGAGGGAAAAGTTGGAAGGCTGACTTGAGTTGACACATTCCCTTGGGCAAGCACAGTCATTTTTTTTTTCTATTAAGTGAAGCAAAAGACGATCACTAGAGCACAGAAAAGTTTTAACACCTGCTGCTGTTTTTGAAATAAATTAGATGTGTATACAACTATACTGATAACTATTGGAAAAAGAGCAGAAAGCCTTTCTTTTATCAATACTTTAAAATGCATGTCACAGGTAATATACATGAAATTTTTAGTAAATGTATTAATCCCTGAAATGTCATGCTTACACTTTTCTCAAACATGAAAAACACAAAGGCCATGAATCATACTTTGTCTCTTAACTCATCTCCCCCACTGTCAATCATTTTTGCAGTTTTTCTTGTCTATTATCCCACTGTCAGCTTCTTTTTTGACTGATTAACCTTATTTCTCGTTTCCCTCATTAATGCCATAAGCACCATTCAATGAGTCGCTGAAGGCAAGGAGAGTTATAAAGTAATGATGCAGTGAGTCAAATTGTCAGGTAATCTGTTATGAGAGCTGTGTTTTTACTTTTATATCAAATTGAATATACTTTACTAATCAAAGCATTTAGGAACAACGGCAACTCAGTCACGAAGTGGAAGACCACGTAAAATCCCAGAGAGGGGTACACGACTGCTAAGGTGCATGAAAGTTGCCAACGCTCTGCTGAATCCATCGCTGAAGAGTTTAAAACCTCCACTAACATGATTATCAACACAAAAACGGTGCAGTGGGAGCTTCATGGAATGGGATTTCATCACAAAGCAGCTGCATGTAAACCTCACATCATCAAGATCAATGCCAAGTGCTGCATGCAGTGGTGTTAAGCACACTGACTCTGGGACTGTGGAGCAGTGGTAAAATGTTATAACAAATCATGTCTCTCTGTTTGGCAGTCGGATTTGCTAGTCTGAGTTCAGCAGATGTCAGCAGAATGTTACCTACCTGACAGCATTATGCCAACTGTGTTTCGCTGAGGAGAGACAATGGTATGAGGCTGATCTTCACGGTTTGGGCTAGGCCCCTTATCTATAGCGAAGGCCAATTTTAATGCTTCAGCACACCAAGACATTTTGGACAGTGCTATTCTTCCTACCTTGTGGCAACCGTTTGGGGAAGGCCTTTATCTATTTCAACATGACTGTGCCCCAGTGCACAAAGCAAGGATTGTAAAGAGATGGTTTGATGAGTTTGATGTGGAAGAGCTTGACTGGCCTGCACAGAGCCCTGACCTTCACCCCATTGAGCACCTTTGGGATGAACTGGAATGGAGATTGTGAGCCAGGCCTTCTCGTCCAACATCAGTGCATGACCTCATAAATGCTTTACAGAATGAATGGGCACAAAACTGCTAACACAAGTCCCATATTCCTGTATTAGTCCCACAAGAAGAAATCCCAAATCGCACCTGTATCAATATTTTGTACCACCTCTAGTAATCTGTATGAATCAAAGTCGCTCCTAATTAGTCTCCACCATACACTCCTTAAACGCTAAATGCTTTTCAAGTGATATTTGTGAAACTGGTGTGTTTGTAAGTGGATGTGTATGCACCTGCATGCCTGCCGCTCTATTCTGTCTCGATTTTTAGCACTCGCTGCTTTGACTTCCCCACAGATTAATTATGGTTATCATGCTACATTGCTCGACCTCCCTCCTCAAACCCTTTGAAAGCTGGTCAGTTTGATGAACAAAAAACATCCTCAGTGACAAAACGTCTTTTGTAAGGTATGATACACCAACTTGACATTTGTGCTAAACCGTTCTCTCTTGAGGCACACAGTCCCACAAGAGGCCCACAAGCCTCGCTGACAAGTGTGTGGGTCTGTTGAGAAGCTGAGTGTTGTAATGATGACTCTTGGTCTGTAGCCAATCACTGGAAAGAATACTTGTCATGCTAATTAGCTCTTTGTCATTACAGTGCAATCAAACTAGTGAAGAGTGGCTGTTGGAGAGGGGCTTAATGGAAAAGCTGTCATCAAACCTGCATAATTACCTTAAGCATGAAGACCTGCAGGAATGTGAGTGGAATCATGCTGCCAACAAATCCAACCTAAGTGTATTTGCAGGCAAATATCAAGACCTTTGCAAGCATTTCTTAATCAGTATATTCCTCTCAGATATGTTATTACCAGAGAAGAACATTACATTGCGTAGATCCAATTATGTAGCAGATATTCAATTTGAGATAATTACATATTGGTAATTATACTAACAGGCAATTACAATTCTTAGTCCAATTAAAAAGGATTGCAGAAGTCATTTATTCTATTGTGTTTTCACACAAGAACATCACCTTCCTGAAATTTCAGGGTGAGCTGCATCTGTGAACGAAAACTCATTATTTTTTTGTGCCTGAATTTCTCTTGAAATTTCTCCATCTTTATCCTTAAAAAAGCGACAAGCTGATGTTTTATTTTAATATTGACCCGATGCTCTACATTTTCCTGTGTCTGACTTCCTGTCTACGTCAATCTGACAGATTTGTCCAATGACCGTCTGGGAATTTTGAGGTTTGCCTGTATTGGGAGATAACAAGGAAGTGGACAGAGTTGGAAATCATTGAGAGAGAGAGAGAGAGAGAGAGAGAGAGAGAGAGAGAGAGAGAGAGAGAGAAAGAGAGATGATGTAGGGAAAGTGGCTGCAGGTCAGGGTTCGTACAAGGAGCCTGACCTTACTGCTCAGCCTTCAGCGACTCATTGAATGAGTAAATATATTTTTCTTTGCAGGAGTAGTGTAAACCAAGTGGAAGATAAACCTTACACAACAACAGATGCAGAGAGTTAAAGTTCCTGTCAGGAACACTTTACCCTTGTAAATAAGTATACGCTTATATTTTTCATGACATTTTATACCTTTGTACTTCTTGCTTGCACTTTTCTCCTTACCTTATGCACATTTTAATTTCAGAGATGTTTTCTGTCTCTTACATTTCTTTCGTTTTTTTACTGTCCTTTCTATGTGTGTAATGGAACAGCTGAAACTCAAATTTCCTCTGGGATCAATAAAATATCAATCTAATCTAATACACTCTTATTTAATCTAGGAGTTAGGGCTGGGCGATATGGCCTGAAATGTATATCCCAATAAATTTTTGCTATATCCCGATACACAATATATATCACAATACTTTGAAATGCCCTCTAAGTGGCTGTATCATGTTTAATTCAGCCCCAAATGACACTAGTTTGGTGATTAAAATAGACTGTTCTGTTGGATTCTTAATAAAATTGTATGCAGAAATGGTAAAAATCAATATAAAGTCAAATTTAGCAGTCTTATTTAGAAAAGGACTTTATTCAAACTTTTACTAATAAATTTAAAACACCTAAATCATGAAATACTCTGTCTTTTACAGTGTATGGAAAGTTCTGAAATGTTTTCTGTGTTACATTTACTATTGCTGATTATAAATGATTATTTTCCTCATTAAGGGTGAAGCAAACCTGCACAAAACTCACCAATCCTGCATGCAGCTGATGGCCAAAACCCTGCAGCCTAGTCCACCATTCAGGCTCCAAACTGTGATTATATTAGTCTGTTATCTGTTCTGATGAACGCTGGACCAGTTTCTGACAAGTTCATAAAATGAGAGCATCTTTAGAGCTTATTCAAGAAGCTCTCCTATGTAATCATAGGGGAAAAAGCCAGTTCAACAGTGGTGATACTGAGGAGGAACATTTAAACTCCTCGTTGTCGGCCGGTTGTCTTCTCTCTGACATGTACGGCTCTGGCAGGGAGTTTTCAGCAAAATGTTTGCACCCAGGCAAATCACATACTCTGTGTGGAGTGTCTTTATGAGATTTTTAAATCCTGGCTTTATAACAAAACTGGGATCATGTCTTTAGCAACGTGTTGTGTTACTGCCGCCGTTAACTCGGCATCATCTTACAGCATATTTTAACAAATACCGCAAGAGATCGACCTCTTCCTGTTAAAGCCGAACGACTGCTGGAGGTCAGATCCAGCGCTGTTTTCTGGTTGTCCATCTTTGAACGCTGCTAACTAGCTGCTAACTCACTATGCTGCTCTGTTTACCTCCTTCCTTTTCCTGTGCTTATCTCTCCTCCGCTGATACAAAACCGCACATGTGCAGAGGAGAGTTTTCTGGAGGGGCGGGGGAGTGAGTTATCTGTTGTGAAGAGATGCATTCAGGGACAACGGGAGAAGCGAAACCCCAGTGATAAGTTCACGCTGACGGATCAAAACTTCCGCATAATTTATACTTGATGTTCGTGATGTAGTCATTTTATACATCATGTGCAGCAAAAGCCGCTATACATGGAGTATACTCAATATATTGCCCACCCCTACTAGGAGTGAAAGCTGGTTATGAAAAAGACTGAAATTAATGCTGATCCCTCAGTATGATCTTACAAAGCAAACAAGACCATCAGCGCCCAGATTAATTATTTTATGAAGGATTTTTGATGTCTGTAATTGGTGCTGGGGAATCTGTGTCATATTTCTGAATAAATCCACTGCCCTACATTAAAAAAAAGCACAAAAGCCGATAAAATAAAATCTTAAAAAAATTAGAGCAACATTTTTGTCCCCAAAACCAACACAAACAGGAAGTCCCTTTCAGAATCTTGACATCATTGGCTACAGGAGAATGTAAGTCAATGAGCTTAAAGCAGCATGTTTAAAGGCATATTTCAGATATCCAACAACAGAATGCTGAGATGAAGAGCAGTATGCTGAGGACACCTGCTGTGCTGGGACTCACTGCATAAAACAGCGCAGACACGAAACCAATAGCAAGAGCGGAAGCTATGAATGAGAACAATGAGCATGAACTGCTGTGATCCCTGAGGAAGACGAGAGATAAAGAGGAGAGGGAACAAAGGAAGCACAGGGGCATGAAGAGGTGAGGATGTGATTGGAAGGCTGAGAAGAAACATGAAAGGTTGAAAAAAAAAAGGAGGAAACAAGGAAACACAAATACGGAGGAGAAAAAAAAGATTTTTGTAGAGACTGGCATGATTACAGCGGAGTGAAGGAAAACAAGTGACGAAAACAGCATGACGTGAGACGTACGGTGTCAGCAATCACAGCTGTACCTCTAGTCAAGAACAAGGAATAGGAGAAAAAAACACAGAGGAGGGGGCTGCATGAGAGGAGGCGGTGGGAAAAAATAAGGAGATACAGTTAAAATGAAAGCCCTTATCTTAAAAACACAATCTCCGGACTGCTGCTGCCCATTTCCACGCCAATAAAGTAAAAAGACATCACGTTTGTTCCAAATGGTTCTGACACCGTGGTTTTATAATCTCCATACGCACAACAACAACAACAACACACATTAAATGCGCTCATAAACGACAGTGTGCCAACACGATAAAGCTCCAGGCAGGTACGAGATGACAGTGAAAATGTTCTCCGATTCCTCTATTTAAGGGTTTGTTTGAGAGTAAAATGAACTTTATTTCACTGCATACACTCCTGACTTCTCGCTCTTCCAAATAAAATATTCTTATTTAGGTTTCCTCATTTGCAGAAAATGGAAACTGGTGCAGAAAAAAACAGATTAAGTATTTACCAGCCTGCAAATAATGCAATAAAAACTAGTTCATATTCAAAATACTTGCAGAGTAGTGTTTCAACTTAAAAAGAGCTCAGAAATCACATCTATTGTAGTTTAGTATTGAATAAATGTGTCGAATTAGGACAGAGCATATTAATCAACATATCAGCAAAACACTAATGTTGAATTGCCAGAATAAGCACAACAGCTAAGATTCATCCATTGTAGCAGGTACTTTAATACAAAAACTATTTTGAAATGAAAGGATAGTACTTGGTGGAATAACCTTTATTTTAATTATGGCTTATAAGTTTTTTGGCATATGTTCAAATAGTCCTAAAAATTATGTGTGGTGATGTTATTCTACTAAAACCACAACAGAGTTTGTGTTTATTCATAAGATTTTTGTTCAGCTAATAATGAACCCCATTATAAGGAATCAGATGTACCTCTGCTAAGATTTAACAGACATGCCACTGCAAGACTTGCATGCACGCTGACTAGGTATGGATATGGGTACTAGCTGATTCATTGTATCAGCTCTGTAACCCACTGATGATTTGTGGCTTGTGCCATCAGTTCAATCAATCAATCTTTGTATAGCTCCGGTTCATAACCAAAATAATCTCAAGACACTTTACAAAGAGGGCAGGTCTAGCAAGAAGAGAAGAGGGACAAGAGAAACAAAAAAACACCAAATGAAAGACAAATTCTTGGCAGTTGTGACCATTAACCATTAGCAGTGACAGCTATGATTGATAAAAACCAGACGTGTTAGATAAGAGAACAATGCAGTATTAGCATTAGCAGCAAGGACGGTAATGAAATAGAGAGAACTATTGTGACCTGATGTTGATAAAGTGATGTTATTTACAATGAGGAGTTTGTACATTGTGTTGTCTTCTGAAATGAACTGGGTGCTTTTTGTGTTCCTGTTTGGGTCAATCTGCTCTGTGTGGATTAAAGTGTGCTGAAGGCAGGCTCAGCTGAATACAGGCTTCGCTTGGACTTTTCCATTACATAGAGCAGCTTGGTTCTCCTTGGTATGACTCAGTATAGTAGCCGAGAGTAGCAAGGGATCTGCTTTTCCACCACTTTTAATAGCTGGCCGTTGTTTAAACTTCAAAGCATCTTCTTCTTCTGTTGGTAAAATTTCAAAGTTTGGTGCAGTGGTTGCTACTTAAACATGTTTGCGATGTATCCCAGCATGATGATGAACCGCTGTGATGCCACTGTGCTACGCTTGGAGACAGGGTGGGCGTGCTTGCGCCCTGCTCCAGCGCAGGACCATCCTGGGTGTTCTGGGTTGAGCACTGCCCGGCACGGCCAAACTGTTAGTGGAAAAGTAAATCAGTGCGGCTTGTTTTGGGTCGGTGCAGCCAAAATTAATTTTGATAAAAGCCCCAAACGTCTCTTGATAGCAGAGCAGAGTGATACCTCTAGCATGCACCTGAGACAGTTTATGAAGCGTACCATGGAATTAGAAAGACTGAGCTAAGAGGGAGTAACATGGTTTGGAGTACGAGTCATACATGGGTTTTGTGGAATTTGGGAGTGACGTTTCAAATACAGTGATGTGAAAAATGCCACGGCATTTACACTTTTCAGGAGCTCTGATTAGTTGCTTTCTTGGTTTAAGTATCCCTGTTAAGGTTAACAACACCAAAAGAGCAACAGAGACTTTCTCAGCAAACTGTTGTTAGTATGCTTTTACTTTATAATTTGCGCTCATTACGCTCAGAGTACTTGACTTCCTGTTCCAGAAAAAAACAAAAAAAAAAAACATGTTTTTTTCTTTTTTTTTTTTTTTCAAGAAAATAATGAACTTCTGGTTGAAAATAGCACCAGCAAAAACACAAATACAAACTTCAAACAGGTAAAAAAGGGAATCAAAATAGTTGAAAAGGGATGGTTAAAAAGTTGAAATGTTCGATATCACAAGGTACCGGTCACTTTTTTCTTGTTTGTTTGTTTAGCTGAGCTGTCTGCATGAGACATTATAAAAAATGTGATGTCCTCTCCACCACTATGGGAGCAGGAAGAGGCGATGGTGAGTAGCATCCAGCTGCTGTCCTGCAATAGTAGCCCAACTACAGTGTGACTATAGTGCAAAACAGCACAAGACCTTGATCTAATTAGAATTAATGCATGCAGCCCCATTTCATACACAAATCTAGCAGAAAAAGGATAAACATATTTTCTGTTGTGCTATCTTTTTTCTAGAGTTGTCTGTTTATTGCTCTTTGAATCAGAGGCCCACACAGAGGAACACACAGTTTTATTCAGAAGTAGCTCAGTATCACCACTGTTGAATTGGGAAATCTAGGATTAGCCAGCAGCCATGTATTCACTGATTATCAATTAACAGAATAAACACAAGTTGGCCTATTAAGAATTTATTTTTTAATCTCCTGACCTTTTATTTCCATCCCTCTTTTCATTTGTTTTCTCTCTACAGGCGGCTGCTCTGTTCAGTAGAAAAGAATCAGAGGACACTAACAACATATAAGTCAAGCAGGGGATTGCTAACTGGAGTCAATGATGCAATAACCTCCACTTTTCCAGGCTTTATCTCATAAGGCACGGTGCCTCACTTCTAACTGCAGACACACACACATAAAGTACACGAGTGTGTGTGTGCGTGAACATGACTTCAGTGTGATGTAATCAGCTGCAGGGCAGTGTGAAGCTCTGAAGAGTAAACTCACAACTGTATTGTGTGTGGGGTTGCTGACAGCACGGGGTTCAGAGGATTACACTGTGGGCAGATGTTAATTACATCAGCTAATTTATGACACATTCATCCACAGAGCCTCGCCAGCTGGTCGCCCTCGGCAATGCTGACTAGACTTGTGAACGGCTCTCAAGTGGTCAAAATGGACTCAAAGCATGAGACTGTTCCAGACTCATAATGCCCAGGGATAATTTTTAGACCACGCCTGGATCTGGATCATTCAACCCTTGGACTCAAAGAGACTGATTTATCTGAGAGAGTCACATGAAGCAGTTGTTAATGGGCGCTGCAGGGGGCAAATGATGACTCAATCAGCACCATGGGCAGGACTAACGTGATTGTCAAGCTTCAGCAAGTCTTCTCCAGCTGTGTGTGTTGAAACCAAGAGGGAGTCAAAACAACAATAGTGAGTGCTAAAGAGGAGAAATGCTTTGTTCTACAGATGTATTTTTGGACTGTATGACTGTATTCAAACAGAACACTGGATAGAGCAGCAAACATGGCAGAGAGAGTATGGGACACATGGAGGAAAGGAGCCACAGATCAAACTTGAACTTGCCTTGAAACCAGACCACATGCCTGGAGGACTATAGCCACTGTATATGGAGCACAACTGAACCACTAGGCCATGAGAAACAACCTAAAAAAAATGCTTTTTAATACAGAGTACATGCTTCCAGTGTTTTTCTCTCAGTTTCACTTTAATGCACCATCAGTTTAAAACTCAAAGCTCCTGTGAAGATGATTCAGTTTGGTCGATTTTGTCCACTCCTGTAGACTATGGCTGTCATAGTCACAGGCAGTGTTACTATTAGGGGCCTAAAAGTCTTGCCCCAAAGGACCTGAAGGTATAGCAATTATAGATGTACTTTAAACATGAGTTGTATACATAGCTAAAACTACTTTCACAATTAAAATGTGTATTCTGATTTAAGGATGGACAATATTGTTGGCATGATATTGGTTTTGCAAACCTGCATCTGCTCAAACACATAGAGCTCACAACTGAGACCCGACCTGCTACCCACAATGTCCTCATTTAATACCAGGATCTGCCCCGGCCTGTACATTTTAGAGCACGGCCCAGCCTGACCCATGATAAAACACAATGTATAGGCTTCATCCAGGCACCCATTATTCAGGGTTTTTTAAGCTGCTTTGTAATCGATGTCTTAACAACAAGGACGGGGCTGTGTGTTCCCTGATATTCACAAGCTTGAGCTCGTTGCGCACGCAGATGAGCAGTGGTAAATAAGCCTACCATAGTGCCTTTTCTTTCACACACGCATACATAAATAAACATACTTCTGTTAAAATGACGGCCATCTTGTATGGTAGGATGTAACCAAAGACTGTAAGAGAACACAACTCAAAACTTAAAACGTAGCAATGCATCATAAAGGATGCAGTCAGTAAGTGTCAAAGAACAGCAGTTGTAGGCTTTATTTGTGGCATATAACCACTTATGTTAGTCTGTAACAGACCCTGGACTAGTTCATGAAAACACAGAAAGCTTTGAGCACTTTTAATAAACAATTGAAGCTGGGCTCCTCTACTACTATAAATCCCCATGTAAGCACCAGCATCAGAAGGGTCTTTGCCCCTTTCTGCTTTCATATCGAGAGGCTTTTTAAAGCACAGGGAAGTTTAGGAGGCATGCAACTTTTCTTCTGCCTGTGTTTTGTTGTACCTGCCTCTTTGTTTTTTGGTAGCTAGCTCTTAGCCTACAGTTGCAAGCAATATCACCACCTGGATTGGGGAATGGATATCATGTGGAGGCTGTGTTTGCCTTTTTTCTACCTAAGGGTTTATGTGTTGTGCAAGTGTGATGAGTACAAATACCATTACACCCATAGTTCAGATGCTGTTAAATTGGACCTAACTTTTGGGTCAAGTGTACTCAGATCCAGGCTAGGTTCCTTAATGTGAACCCAACCTCACACAGATTGGAACCTAACTTCCAATCACCTTGTTGACACCTACTCTGCGGCAGGGATGATGGGCATATTAGAATAACTCAATGGAAATGATAAATCTTCACCCTCATTGGTCTGGTTTGCTATAGTAGGTCACATGAAAGCATCAGTATCATATTCAGTCTGTTTTATTACCTTTAAAATGCCTTAATATGAGCTTTTAGATGGAAATGAAGTGTACAGAGTCAACAGTTCAGTCTAATATCAGATGATTCCAGTCTGAGTTAAGTTGTTGACAGTCAGGAGATAAAATCCAACAATGTGCAGTTCAGAAGAACTCTAATCCTTTGTTCTCCTCCGCTCTCTGCCTGTCACTCTCATTACAATCAGTTTGAACCTTTTTGATGATTACAGCTAGCATCCAACATCACAGAGAATGTGTGTGGGAAAATGAAAATAAGACAAACAAGGCGTCAAGTGTCTGCTGTGATGTGCTCTGAGTGACAGTAGCAATTATTTTAAGATCCTGAAGTGCGGTTCACCTCCAGTTCCACCCCCATTCCTCCACCTACCATGTTATCACGATTTCCCCTGTAATTTAGTATGTAAATTAGAAAGACAACTCATTTTGTTGGATGTTGATTTGTTTGACTGGTGGAACAAGCATGAATGTATCTTCTCGTGTTATATTTAGCTGTTTTTGCACCTTTAATCACAGTCTTCCTGTCTGTCAGTGGATTTGCTTTATTGTTACTTGGTCATTTCTTTCTGGACTCTTTAGACAAAATAATGTGTTTGTTGAACTTCCTCAGGTCTGTTATGATCCTCAGGCTTTTTGATGATAATTTCACCCTTGGTATGGTGCAGTCTCTTTATTTTGTCAGTGGAAACCATCACCTGCATGGTCTGAGGGGTTTAGCGTGAGTGCCAATGCCATTCCTTCTCTGGGTGAAGTCACCGGCTGTTGTCAAGGAGTCTTCCCTAGTTTTCATCTTTCTACAGTGATCCACCAATCATCTGCCTCCTGTCCCCTGAAACTTGTCTCCAAGACAGTCAGTGGGGAAAATCGACAGTTGGCTGTGATTACTGAAGCTGAACTACTGTCTCGAGGCCCAAAACAATTCAGCCTGACCCTACCAGGACCAAAGCACAATTTTCCAAGCCCATCCCATTGACTGTATTTATGGGCCTGATCATGATTTAAACCCAACATATTTTCAGAAGTTGGCTTGTATAATAAAGTTTTCACTACAATTCAGGGTCCTTTTAATGACAGAAACCTGTTCAGATGTGCCTTAAATGAGCATAACACTGAAGCCTGTATTACAGACTTTGCCTATTGAGTGTTAATGATAAACAGAGCACTGAGGATGAGGAGCAGATGTACAGAAATCACTGTATAAACACAGAGCTTTTTGGGGAGCATCAGTCTATAAACAGATGGTTCTTCATTCATTTCTTTGGTAAACTGAGTTGCATTAAAACACATGATCAATTGAAATCTTTACTTCTTTTTACTACTTCTGTGCATAATCGCACACTGCACTCTCTCTCTCTCCCTCACTCCTTTCTCTACTGCGCTGTTTCACTGTGTGCTTCCAGAGTGGAAAAGGCTGGCAGTGCCACTTTTTAACAGCTTTTCTCCCCCTTATTATATCAAAAACAAATTCAAGAAACAAGTGATAATGTTTGGTAAATAAGTGGGATGTGAGTGAACCAAAAGTGGGTCATGAAGCCATTTTTAGTGGGTTGTAAATGTGTGCTTGTAACTAAAATATGTGTCAAAAAATTCTATGTGCTTTGATTTTGAAGGATACATCTCATTGCTTTTTTCCATCATATATTTTGTTCCATCTCAAGTCTAACTCTTTGGTTATGATTGTATATTGATGAAACTTGGGTTGCAGTTTGTCATCAAAGGGGTAGTGGTGGGTCTTGATGCTACACTAGTTGAGAACTACTGGTCCAGAGGCTGTGACAGGATATACTCACATACACACCACAGAATGTATTACTTTAGCTGACTAGTCTAAGGCCAAACGCTATAATACTTTGCATTTAATTGGATGGGAAATTTTACACCTAAGGACATAGCTTGTAAATAAACAGATTGGAGTGTAGTTTTTTTTTAAAGACATCTTAATTCAGGAAACATGAGCAGAGCTGGGTAGTGCCTCTCTTATTATAATTTGTGCTTTCGGACTGCACCATGGAAAGCTGATTTGCAGTTATGATAAGACAAAAAAAAAAAAAAAAAAATCTAGGGAAGTGGGTCCTGACCAATTTCCCCTTATTAGTTTTATTATTAAAGAGCTGAGGCACCCAAAGACACACATGAAAAAAAGGTGTACATTGCTGTAAAAAACAAAAAAAGTAGCCCTATACATCAGGGGTCATCTTAGCAAGTGCTTTGGGGCTGGACTTTCAAATAAACGTGAATAAAAAAATTTAAGAGCTTTTAAGGCATTAGCAGTGAGATCAGTCCCTAATGCCTATACTTCAGCTAGCTACAAGGAGACATTTGAAATATTTTAGCTACATATTTCTGGGGCTTCCATGTTTTCCTTCACCAGGTTTAACTCCAATGTACTGCTTCCTGATTGCTTAGAAACTTGTGCAGGAAGCAGGGATGTTGATTGATTCTCAGGCAGGAAAATTGCACTCTCCAAGAGACTTAAGAGCAAGGTTGATGTAGAAAAATGCATTCCTGATTAATCAGGAATGGACTTGTAAGTATGTGTTCATCATGCATATTTATAAATGAAGGCTAACAGGTGGATTCCTGAAAAAATTGAAATAAATGAATAAATAAATCAATTAATTCATGAATTAAAAACAACACCACCAACAAAAATGGTTCAAGCATCAAGTCATACCTGATAAAACTGTTGCAATGTTGATCTTTTTGGAGCTGATTCTCAAAAAAACTGAAAACCACTTTTTCCCTCCTCACTTTTTTCTGAATTTAATCACATTTAAGCAGTTAGATTGGCAGGTTTGGGGGGCTGATTTGGCCTCCAGGCCACCAGTTGATGATCACTGATATACATACATTTTTTTTTTTTTAACCAAAATACTGTTTTATTAACTTTTTCATGAGCCATACATTTGGTTCCAGCAAAATTACGTCAACAAATCACGATGCAGAACACAATTCAAATTGTGTCATTCAGATGACAGAGTCCAAGAATGATGCTGTCCATGGTTTTTATTCATGTTAGATAAATCTACTTACCTCTTCAACATACAAGTCAATTTATCAATACTCTAATTAAATGACACTGTAGCCTATGACAGCTGCTCCTGTAACACATGGTTACCATAGTTATCAAAGTGTCTGTGCTGTTATTTCACCAGTATTACTAAACACAGAGACATGATCAAGAGTGGATTTCCTTTCATTATCCAGGGGCAGGAGGTGGGTCTTATTAATTAACTCTCTCAGAGAGCCAATGCAAGGTTAATATGGTGCATGTGAGGGTTTCCACACATGCATTTGCAAATGCTTCACTTTACACTAAATATATATCCGTTTGAAGTGAAGTCATATTCTATTTAGGGGGAAAGGCTGCAAAGCAATAACTTCAAAGGGCATCTATTTGATTTCTTGTGCCGACGATTAAAAACATAAGAGCTGTAAAGACGAAGATGCTGCACAAAGAAAGCTTGGACACTTACACCCTTAACATTGAAATTAGTTTTATTCTTGTCTTTGAGGTGTTTACTGTTGTAAAATTATTTCTGATCTTTTAAATTCTGTTGAATTTATGGCCAAAACATCTGTCTGTGAATGTTTGCTTGATACCAAGTGTTTTGATCTTGTTCAATTTTATCAATATCTGGTGCTTTTTTCAAATTACGCAATTATATCATATCATTCTCATAAAACATGATACAGTGTATTCATGTTTATTAAATCATCGCTGTGACTTTGGCTGCTCATATTTTGTCATGATAGTTGGTTTACTGAGCTGCTGCCTGTCTTGGCCAGGAGAAGTTTTAATTTCAGAGAGCATTTTTTCTGGTTTAGTAAGGGTTAAATGGAAAAATGAGCATGAGCATTATCCTGCATGTTTGAAGTCTTGCATTTTAGCTTTGTTGGTCATAAATTTAAAAAGAAAGTGTGCAGGGAACACTTAGGATCTCTTAATCATCTTATCTTTATCGATTTAAATCAGGGCAACCATTAATCAGGCAGCTACTAGACCTCAGCCAGTTAGAGAGCATTTATCAACATCAATTAATTTACTTCCATAAATTTAATCAATTTATTTCCTCCTGCTAATGCACACAATCTCTCTGAGTCACTTTTCTTTTTTATAAGAGCAGCAGTCACAGTATTCCCACAAGAAATGATCATGAGAAAGTCCTGTACCGGCATGCCCACCTGAATATGACAGCGGAATATGACTATACGGTAAGGTGTAGGAGATTTTGTGAATTTAATGTCTAAGTCTTTCTTTTTTTTTTTTTTTGCAATAATCAGTCTTTTCAGGATTTTGCAGGTCTATTTTGTGATTGTTATAGCCTGTAATGCCTGATTTTTCCACAGATTTTTGAGAAAGCTGCAATGAAAATTGTGACATTTTTAAGCCTTGTATTTTTAATGACACTGTAGGAAATACTTAAGTTGTAAAAAGTGTATTGTTTAGTGCCTTACTAAAAAGTGATGAATCTGTATTTTTGAAGTGAAATCACATGACAGGAATGGGCAACTTGCAGCCTGAAGGCCACATGCAGCCTCGACTTCCTGCAACGTGTTTACAGGAGAAAAACATGACATTATCCTCACTGAAGGATTTCAACCTGAGTTGCCAAAGAAAACATAAACGGACCAGTGGATTAATGAATAAATACAAACCCAACATGCACACAAACAAAAGGGCTTGAAAATATAAAATATTTCTATAGTAATTCTTCAATACTGGTACACATTTTTTTCTTCACAAAATCTAAATGGATATGATTGGCTGCAATCGTTTCCGTAGCTAAATTTCATGGAACATTAATAAACACATTTGAAAACAAACAAAAGTTTCACTGAAACAGTACCTTACGTTGGCTTTAGTTCTGTGTTTTGCTCATTAAACTAAGCATCACTGTTTACATTTGAACTAAAATATTAATATGTCGGTTGCTTAACCTGTAAGGACTTAGAGTTGGAAGCTGGAAAATCTCCAGTTTGACAAAAGCCTGGCACACACTACAAGATAACTGTGCCAATTTTTGGCCTGATTCCCCCCTTCCGATCAAAGTCAGCACAGGCCTGGTTATCAGATGGATCTAAAGATTATCTTGACAGATTTTCCTGTGGTGTGAGGTGTGTGGAGAATTAGCATTCCCTCTCAGATCTGCATGGAAGATGTTCAAAAATCATGTATGTGGGGGGGACACTGAGGACAGCTGAGCAGGCACAATCAAACTGAGAAGGGAGGAAGCTGAACTGAAATCCCTGCCATGATACATGTAGCAGGTAGCTAACAGCTAGACACATCTATCTTGCTTGCTCTAAAGCTGCATTTGACTGGAGGATTTTGAGCTTTGAGAGTGGAGACTGTGGATTTCAGAGAACAGAATCTGTGAGTGTGCTATGTTGGTATTCATGTTGCACAGCAAGAATGAAGTGGTAAAGTCTGTCATTATACACTACAAATTTCAGTCCTTTTGGACACACTTTAAGGTTTGAGGATGACCCAGGAAACAAACTTTGTTTATTTGTTTGGTCTGTTAGTTCAGCCTGAAACTCCACTAATTTAATAGTATATATGGACAAAATTAACAGTCCATATATGCTGAAATACACAGGCAAAATATTGGATGAAAACATCGGCAGACATTTTGATATCTCCCAATACGATATCTGTCTTTTAAGCTAATATCTGCCGATATCAATAGCAGACCGATAATATCGTGTACCCCTACCTTTTAAAACACTTCAAATATGTTTGATTGGCATTGAGTTATCAAGGTTTAAAGTGGCTAGAACATAGACAAATGGTCTTTTGGTTGAATTTGTGGAAAAGTTGCGGTGATTGGACAAACTGCAAGACTGCAGAGAAGTTGCAGGAGTTGGATAAGTTTGTGTTATCAATGAAGTTTGTGAAATGACCTAGAGGGAGTTGTTGATAGGATTGATTGTGTAAAAAATGTTTGGTTTAGTGTAATTTGAGGCAAGTAATCCCCAAGAGAAGTAAGAGTTTTAGGTTCCAAACTTTGGATGGTGAGGAAGATAAAAAGGCAGCTAGAGTGATCAGGGCATGTGGATGTGTGCAGAAAGTTAACGGTAAACAGAAAGACAAGGGGAGGAGAAGAAGTTTGATGAGACAGGAACAGTTTCCCCCTGCAGGGAGGTGTAGCTACAACAACTTAATAAGTGGAATGAAAACAAGAGAGAGAGAAAAAACAACCAAGTGCTGAGTGAAGGACAAAAGCAATCTGCATGAAGATAAGGATCATAGCTAGGCTGATGGTGCACAAACCAAATATTGCAGTACAGGGGAGAGAGAGAGAGAGAGAGAGAGAGAGAGAGAGAGAGAGAGAGAGAGAGAGAGAGAGAGAGAGAAGATGATGTTGGAGAAGAGAAATGGGAGTGATGAGGAGAGTAAAAGAGCGATGATGAGAGGAAAGTATAGAAGGAGAGTGACATGCCCCCCGCTGTGGCTCACTGATAAAGAAGCACTAGTCTTCATGCCTTCATGAGTGAGAGTTAAAGATAAATGAGGGGAAGGATAAAAGGAGGAGAGAGACTGATGTGAGGAAACTGGAGGGGTTTGGTGGATTCCTGGTGAGCAGATGAAGAGGAAAAAAAAGGCAGAAGAAGAGTAGAAAAGAATGGGAGGGAAAAATCAGTGTGACAACAATGACGATGATGATTCACGCCTTTGGCAGTGAAAAGTCTGATGGCTTTATTTACTCTACCAGTGGGCAGATTTTAAAATGACTTCTTGTTTTTAGTCATGGGATTTGTTGACAGTAAAAATGTAGATAATTGAAAACCTCATCATTCAAATCTTTTTAAATATCATTACTTCAAATGTCTAAGGTGGCAAGTTGGAGCAGAACTCGTGTAGGACGCCTGTCTGTGATTCTAAATGTCACTGAACAAAACATGCAAGGGGTTGTTTGTATTTATGGAAGCATATATGAGAGGGTGGCTAATGGATTATTATGCATGAGAAGTAGAGTCTATATGTGTGAATCTGTTGGCAGAGCTGCAGTGCTGTAATGGGCATGGGTCTGCTAAAAATCCACATCTGACACTAATCCCATTATCTCAGGGTTCTCCAAAACTTCCCTAAATGGAAGACACCTACATACAGATCTATATTTATATGTCTATAGAGGAAAACTAGATTAACATATATGCATATTTTATATGACAAAGATATCACACGCTTTCTAAAGCCCTGGAATTTAGGAATGCCCCAGTGCTGAACCTGCCTGTCTCAGTTTCAGGTTTTCTGTCCTTTTCTTCAAATGCAGAGCAGACACTCGGGATGACAAGAAGAGAACATGCAGTACAAACACAGGAGCTGTTCAGAAGGTAGTGTAAGCGTTAGTAGTGTGACAACAGTTGGGGGACAGACTGTCGTGTGGAGAGTCTAAAATAAAAATAAAAAGAGACAAGGTGATCTCAGTGAATGGTAGTCACTCAGAAAGAAAAAGATAACAGAAGCCCTTTTCACACAGGCACTCAGGAAAGTTTCCACAAAATTGCGAGACAGCTTTTCCGCAATGGCATTTTTATATCAGTTGTACATAATGGGACATTTTCACTGTTAGGGATGTTCCTGGTTGACTAATTTCAAACTCAAATTTAAATCTGGTTAAATGACAGGGAATCAAATAAATCCTATATTAAATGTGGTACTTTTTAAGACCTTTCCAAGTCCCTCTCAATATCATAATATATCATAAGAGCCCATTGCATCAGATTTCTGACCAGCCACATTGATGACAGTTATGTGCATGTTTTGTGCACATTCTAAGATGAAAATGGGACAACATAGTCAATGCTCAAGACATGGTTAACCTGTAACTAGGGACACAGCAAAGCTTTGGAGTTGGTGTTGGTTAAATGTCTGCGAACACTGCAACACAGTAAAGCTTTAAGGATGGGCCGATAGCTCTACAGGGTGGAACATGAACAGACTGACGTTGGATCCGGTGGAGCTCCATCAGAATCTCACTGAAAACTAAATGTAAAAACAAAAGCAGAAAAACTAACCTTCAGCTTCTTTAAAATACATACAAATTTTAAACACCTACTGAATGTAAGACTTTTAAACTTTTTAGTCACTGCAGACACACTGAATAACAGTTAAATGTGAGCACAATTTATTCAGTCATCAGCAGATGCCATTAGGTTAATGTTTGTGGAGGCAGCCTAAGGTTGTCCTTGCAGGCTAACGTCCTCATGCCTGTACTGAGTACTGGTTACAGATGACTCTGACTGATATGCCAGTGTAACGTGACACGTCTACATACTGCACCTTTTTATCAAAATACTGCCAGACATGCTGCTCCTATGTAATTTCCTCTCTTTACTGTGCTTGTTTATATCTGACCAATAGACTCAGAGGAGAGGGCCATTAGCTAGGGCAGCCAGTCTATGACCACCAAGGTTACAATGGCTTTGGTAGTTATTAGTCTCTATTTCTATACAGCTTCACTTTTTGTTTTCAATTTTGGTTTTAAATTTACTGCTGGTTTTTGAGTTTAGTTTTCATTTGTTTTACTGTTAGTTTTAGGTTTTCTTCAGTAAAATGATATACTTGTTAGAGCTGTTGCCTCACAACAAAAGGTTCTTGGTTTGCAACCCGGACCTTTCTGTGCGCCGTTTGCATGTTCTCCCCGTGCATGTATGGGTTCTCTCCGGGTACTCCGGCTTCCTCCCACCACCAAAAACATGCTTGCTAGGTTAATTGGTAACTCTAAATTGGCGGTAGGTGTGAGTGTGAGATTGCCTGGTTGTCTGTCTCTACATGTCAGCCCTGTGATTGACTGGTGACCAGTCCAGGGTGTACAACGCCTCTCGCATAGTGACAGCTTGAATAGGCCCCCACGACCCCCAACGGATAAGCAGTATAGAAAATGGACGGATGGATGGAGATACTTATTAGGGCTGAGAACCAAAACAGGGTATATGCAGGAATCTTGAAGTTAATTTTAATACCGTTTCAAGACCTTCTCAATATTTTTCAATACCTCACCGCCACTTCAAGCTGTAACCATTTACATCAGTGATATTTTTAACTTAACAGTTTTAGTTTGTGATAAAGACTATAGACCACTATGACACAACAAAATTCAAATAGGCTGGGATAGTAAATCTTTGTGCTTCTGAATTTCCACCCGCCTGCCTGCCCGCTCACTCTGGCGCTCTCAGAGACAATTTACGAACGCACCCACAATAGCCTAGTTTTTTATGTACCTGTTCATCTTTGTTTTTTAATTAAAATAAATAAATTCACACACTTTTACGATGTTTTGGGGGCTCAAACTCTTGGACAGCTAATTCAGAAAAAATACTTTTAAAATTTAAGACTTTATAAAGTCGTGACAAGACTTTTTAACACTTTTTAAGGGTCTTAATTTTCCCAAAATTGATTTATCACCTTTTAATACTTTTCAAGACCCAGAAAAGGGCCAGAAAAGTAAACATTATGCAATTAATAATAGGATGCTCTCCACTTCTCAGTTTATTTATAAAAATGTGATATATTTGAATACCACTCAGTATCAGTCTTCATCAATCAAATTAGGCCATTTTACACTCTCATGGTTCGGGAAGCAGGGGTTGTCCAATATATTTATCTTGATGCCAGAGGTTAAGTAGATTTTTTTTTTTTAAGAAAAGAACCCATTTCCAACTTCTGTAATAGACAAGCTCCTCAGAAATGTAGATCATGTGTCGCAGACTAAAACTAGGGTCATTTTGTCACTATTTTTATCTTAGTTTTGTGAGCACACAATACAGTTTTAGTTTTTTGCAAAGTTTACTTTTTCATTTCAGTTTCAGTCACTACAATTATTTTTACATTACATTTTTAGATATTTCGTTTCTTTTAGTAACTTACATTAACCTTGATGGATACAGTCTTGTCTGGTGGCCGTTGACTTAGTTACAGCCTCTTCATGATATCTGACAAGCATTGCACCATGCAACAGCACTGTGCTATGTTTTTTTTCTATAAAGTCAAACTGTTACATGAACAGCTGGTTACAATCTATAGTATTGGAAGGTTTCGATTTTTTTTTTTTATTCTTTGTTTCATTATTTTTAAAACAATTTTTTTTAACAAGAAAGTACATATGTGACAGTGCAGAATTTGGGGGAGGCAAAAGTGACAAAGCTTTGTTTGATCATGTGTTCTAATGTATCTCAGATTACCAGTGAAGTGTAAACAGCACAGCAACCGTAATCACTTCCAGTGCCCCTGTAATAAATTGTCATCGTCCTTATTGGGTTTTTTTAGACTCTGAAAAAAAGTAACAAGATAGTGCACTTTGTGTTGTCACTTTTTTTGACTTACAGCCAGCGTTACTTAGCTGTGCATGTTGATCATACCGTTTTATGATCTTTGAGTGTTTCTAACATGCTGTTCCTCTGAAGAAACCAGCTCATGTGATCAGAAATATCCAGGATAGTTTTGATTAAAACCCCATTTGTCAGTGCACTGACATGATCCACAGCACTCCAGCAAAGTGAGGTCCAATAAAACGAGATGTTTAAACCAGTTTTGAGTTTTGTCCCTCAAGCTAAAGCAAAGCTGCATATTTTATCAGTGAACTTTGAAAACAAGCACTCCAGGATAAATGATTAATAAAAGACTCAAGCACAACTGTCAGCCTTTTCCCAACATGGAAGTCAGCTTTGGCTACAAAGCTGACAAAAAAACATAAACCACAGTAAAGCTTTTGTCACCTGTTCCTGTGTTCAGATGACAGCACTGGGATAAAACTGAGATTTTAATGGCCCAAGTTTTGACATACCAAATGCAAGTTCCACTTGTGTGCCACGGAAAAAGAAAAACTCCAAAAAACGGGAAGGACATGTGAATGACAAGACCTGTAATTTGGAATTGCTGTTACTCAAACACAGGAGAGGCAATCACACAGTTGGAGGCAACAGAACAAAGCCTAGCAGTAGTAAAACCAAGCAGAATAACCAAGCATGTTTATTTTAAAACTCACAATCTTTCAGTGAATTCTCTCCATCTGAAGGTGGTCACACAAAGAAAGAAGTAGAGATGGAAAATAAGAATTCCTTTGTGGTATTTTAGTATTGATGGCAAACTTTTTCAAAACTCCAGAAAGTGTGAGTTTAAAGTTAAAGTTCGTCTGTGTGTGATCAAAGTTTTCATATACACATCAGTGCAGTTGGCTTAAATAACAAGTCAAATGACTGCACTGACCGAACAGAGCGTGACAGCATGGTGAGCTGAGAGATAAGGTCACGCTAGTTCGTCAGCGATATTATATTCAGAAACAAAGATTGATCAACCAGAGAGGGAAAAAAAGGCATCTTCGTTTAGTATTCAAAGAGACAGACACTGGTGGAACTTAAGAAGTGTTCCACAGGAGAGGTCAGAGACAAAGAGAGCAGGGTAATGTGAACTATCACCCCAAATCAAACACACCTCTGTCTCTACTCTACTCTGGTTTCATGAGCTCACGGTCTCCTGACTTCAAGGGAGGATTAGAACTTGATTGCAGTAATTTTCCTCACCAAATGAGGCAGCACAAATTGTAATACCCTAATTAGTATTATAGAAGGCGTAAATATACGAGTCCTTTAGCACTCTACCATTAGAGTGCATATTACTACGCACATGACTGCAGGCGTAGGTGTGCATATATGTATACATACAGTACAAGTATGTCTAAAAATATTATAAAAACATGGACAGGCTGTATATCTTCCTGGACCATACAACCCTAAGAAACTGTGAAATAATCTTGGTAAGAAAAGAAGATGCACCACATGTCAGTATGTTTTTAAGGATAAGTATTACACATCATCTTAACTAGAAGGAAAGGGTATCATGATTTGTGTTTGCTCCTCTGGATATATGGTACGTGAAAAAGTATTTGCACCCTTTCTGAAATCAAGCATTTGTGATAACTGGAGATAAGTCTTTCACATCGCTGTGGAGGAATTTTGACCCACTCTTCTTCGCAGAATTGTTTTAACTCAGCCTTATTGGAAGGTTTTCCAGCATGAACTGCCCGTTTAAGGTCAACTTAATTTAGTTTTTTTCTTGAGCCATTCAGAGGTGGACTTGCTGGTATGTTTCGGGTCGTTGTCCTGCGGCATAACGCAAGAGTGCTTGAGCTTGAGGGCACAAACTGATGGCTGGGCGTTGGCCTTCAGAATTTTCTGGTAGACAGCAGAATTCATTGTTCCATCAATCACAGCAAGTGGTCCAAGTCCTGAAGCAGCAAAGCAGCCCCAGACCATCACACTGCCACCACCATGTTTGACTGTTGGCATGATGTTCTTTTTATCAAATGCTGTGTTATTTTTACTTCAGATGTAACAGGCCACACACCTTCCAAAAAGCTCAGCTTTTGTCTTGTCAGTCCACAGAACATATCTCCAAAAGTTTTGGGATCATCAAGATGTTTCTTGGCAAATGTGAGATGAGCCTTTGTTTTCTTTTTTGTCATCAGTGGTTTTGGCCTTGGAACTCTCCCATGATGCAATTTTTGCCCAGTGTCTTTCTTATGGTTGAGTCATAAAGTCTGACTATTACTGAGGCCTGCAGTTCTTTGGATGTGGTTCTGGGTTCTTTTGTGACTTCCTGGATGAGTCATCGTTGCACTCTTGGAGTCATTTTGGTTGGCCAACCACTCCTGGGAAGGTTCACCACTGTTCCAAGTTTTCTCCACTTGTGGATAATGGCTTTGACCGTGGTTCGCTGGAGTCCCAAAGCCTTGGAAATGGCTTTGTAACCTTTTCCACACTGACAGACTTCAATCACTTTGTTTCTCATTTGTTCTTAAATTTCTTTGGACCGTGGCATGATGCATTTCTTTCTGAGATCTTGTGGCCTACTTCACTTTGTCTGACAGCTTCTTTGTAATTGATTTCTTGATTCAACAAATCTGGCAGTAATCAGGCCTGGGTGTGGTCAGTGAAATTGAACTCAGCTTTCCAAGAACTGTGGTCAATCACAGTTAACTCATGATTTAACAAGGAGGAGATATTACTTTTTCACATAGGGCCAGATAGGTTTGTTTTTTGTTTTTTCCTTAATAAATAAAATCATCATTTAGAAAATGCATTTTGTATTTACTTGGGTTGTCCTTGTGAGATATTAAAACTGGTTTGATGATCCGAAACATTAAAGTATATTAAATGCACAAAAAAAAAATCAGGAGTCAGAAAGGGGGCAAACACTTTTTCACGGCACTGTATCTACTCAAAGGTTAGCTCTGTCCCATTTTAGGGTCTGCATCCTTCTGAGGACCATTAGAAGACTTATTCAGTCACAGCTGCTGGCATGTCTGACGCTGCCCCAATTTCTAAAGCTCCTTCAAATGAAGCCAGCGAATGGGTCCTCCTTTTTCTGGCTAACCAGGGATCCATCTGTAGCATCCTTCATGGCCCAATATATCCCAAGATTCATTGAGCACTAGTTCAAATGAGCGGATGGCCTCTGTGGCAGCCAAGTAGTACAGTTTAAATGTAAGTCATTGGTTTCAGCTTAAAAATATACAATTACTCATGTAAAAAGCATATTGATATTGAAACTTGTCTTTTAAGTAATAGGTTAAATAAAGCGTCAGGTTAGCTAGGTCAGAGGAAGTTTTGAAGCTAGCAAGGCAAAAGGGGCAGAGCTTAGAAAACAGTAGGGTATGGGTAAGGACAGCTTGTGATGCAAATGGGAAATTCTTTGCAGACCAGACCATCTTATTTTTAGATTGGCCTAAGCTTTCAACACAGACTACAAAAACTAGTGTCCTTTGAAGTGATGCTTCAAAAAACAGCCCTGAAATGGGACAAAGCTTTTGGGAAAGGGAATGGTTAGAAGAATTTAGAAAATTCAGATGCATCACAGGTGCAGTAAGGAAGAAAGTTCCACCAGTTGGTTGAAACAGTGGTGTTCACAAAATCTTGGGTACTTCACAAAGACAATATGAACCGAATCTGCAAAGAAAATGCAGGATTTTAATTAACTTAAATGATATTGATATTTTGAAGTGAGTTGAAACTGCACCAACTTTGGGCATAAAAAAATCACTCTTGGGTGCATTGTACTGGTGGAAAGGGTAAGGTTGCCTTCACACCAGAGATGTTTGGTCTACTTTACACAAACTCTGTCCTGTTTCCCTGGATAGTCTGGTTTGTTTGGGGTGGTGTGAAAGCTCATACGAACTCTGGTGTGGACCAAACACGTGAACTCTGATCTGCTAAAAACAGGGTTCTCGGTTCGCTTCCAAACGAACCCTGGTTCAGTTAGTTTGTTTGTGGTGTGAGAGCAAAGCGGACCAACTTGTGAACAAAAGATAGGAAGTTACAGAAAGCATAATGATTTACTGATATATTTATGTGATTTAATACACTCAAATACATGTCAGTACCTCACTCAGCATCTGTGTAACCATGGCAACACGTTGCAGTCTCTTGCTCTCATTCAGCTCATGCAAAGAACAACATTCTGGACAGCTAACAGCCACTCCTCCTGGTCATAATGACATAAAAACAACATCAGAAATCCCAAGACAGCATAAATTTGGTCTTGTTTTATTGCTTATTTTTGTTAAAAATAAAAGCTCGGACAAAGATTCATTTCCAGTTTCTATTCTTGCCAATAGATAAGCCAGTTTTGCCTTCTTCTATGTCATATGATGTTTTGAGAGGCCTTTGAGAGGCCTTGAATAGAAAAAAGTTGCCTAAATAATCCTGGCAATGAAAACAAATCTGCCTCATTGGTGCAGAACTTTCCCCTTGCTCTAATAGACCAGGCTGAGCCATGGCCATCACTTGGAGGACTCCTGCAATCAGGGCCCTGAGTGACAAGATGGGTCAAACAATGATAGATGACACCCTGTCTGAAATCTGCTGTGCCATCTGGCAGCCACTGAAAGACCAATTTCTGCATTTGTAAGACAAGGCTCAGGAGTGGAAGGATGGAGAGAGCAGTTCTTGGCAATTTTGGAACTTTTTTGGTAAAGAAAGAAAAAAGACCTTGGACTAAGGAAAGCTGTTTTAAAGGTCTGCACAGTTTATGGATTTCAAAGAAAGACATATAAATGTTTTTAGCATTACCACCAGATATGTTCTTTAGACTATTAGATAACATTATTTGTATATTAGTCAATTGCATTTTCAAAGCCTGGAGGAAATTTTTAGAGCGCTTAATTGTGTTGTTTATTCAATTCAAGTCATAATTTAAATCAAATTAGGAATTTGCACTGATGTAGTGTGAATAAAACTCAGCAAATAAAGCACTCTAAAAGGTATGCCATTTCCATAAGGAACAAGTTAAAACAACAAGCAACTATTCCTAGCTTTAGATACTGTAAGTCTTTAGAAACTCTGAAAAGCTAGAAAGATTGTTTTTTCATTGATGAGTCAACAAAACTGCCAAAAAAAAAAAAAAAAAAGCTTGATGTGAGACAAAATTGAGTTCTTCAAAATCCCCCAGCCTTCAGTCATGATGCAGACTGACAAATCACTTTGTTAAAATTAATATGAATACATTATAAATACTAAGACTGAGTAGATTGTTATTTTGACTGCTGTAGTCTTAGTGCAGCCTATTGTGAAGGGACAGCCATGAAACATTTGCTACATGTTGCCCGTCACCTTATACTCTGTGGGCTTTCTATTTAAAAAGGCATCTGTGCAATTGCCTGCCTTAAGTTTACAGCTCAATGCTAAAAGAATGATATCAAAACAGATTTATATGCTTCACTGCTGGCAGGGATGTTCTGGGAAAGTGCATCAAGAGAATACTGGATTCTTGGGACACCTTTTAACAGTACTCTTGATCTGCAAACAATAAACAAAAAGGCGTTTTTACATTCGAGCAACATTTGTTCAGTGAATCGAGGTTAATGTTTAATTTGAATAATCAATCCCCTAGTACTAAACAAGGACCAATAAATCAATTATTTATCATTTATTTGAATTAAAAGGAATTAGGTACAACAAACAAATAAGCAGTGTGAATCAGACAAAAAAAATCCTAGAGCTTATTTACAATATAATGAACCACAGACAGAATGAATAAGTATCACATTGTGATGGTGTGTGATAGTAATGAAGATGTATTAAGATCAATTTTATGACAGAATTGTCAGACCACAGATCAATTATTCTCATTACTAGAATCTGACTCATTAACTCCCAATAAATCACCAGAGCGGACAGGTGGAAACACTCGACACATGTTCTCCTGCATCAGCATCATCTGATCTGCACAGCTGCAACATGACAACAACATGAAGACAGGCGGAGACGCAGGAGGGAAAACTGATCCCAATATTCCTGGTGCGTGCTTTACATTTCAAGACCATCACTCTTTGTCAGTTCTCATTGCAGTCATTTTTATAAGTCTTCCTGGAACAGCTTAATCAGTTTGGTGACAGTAAAAAATGTTTAGGACTCTATGATCATCTCAGAATTTTACGAAGGTTGTGCACCCTCACCAGGATTGTAAATTATTCTGCTTGATTAAAACTCTACTGAGGTTTCAGTTGGCAGAGCTATGATGGTATTATACAACCTCATACGGCTTCATGTACTACTAAGAATGATAATTTGTCCCATTATAACAGCTGCAAAACAACTAATAGGCATGTCAAGAAAATGTCAATCAAGCACAGCCTGCTCATGTTTTCAAGTCCTGGGGGAGTGGGAGTAATCAACTAGAATAAGTTGCTCTGTGGGTTTTCCACAGGTGGGAATTAGAAATGTTCTTGGCTATTAATTTAGTTGTCACTTTAACACACATTTAAATTCAGACCAGCCTTTAAGTAAAAAAAAAAAAAAAGAAAAAAAAAAAAAAACAGGAAAACACTCAAAAACAGGCATGAATGAGCTCAATAAATTAAAGATGAGGGGAAGCACACCTTTTTTGTAATGTGATGAAATGTGATATGATATATGGCTCTGTTATGCTTTCTCTCTACATAAAAACAGATATGCATTTTTAAAAATAAATACAACTGTCACTACCCGTGTATTTACACCCATCGGTTTTGTTGGGATGAACATTAAAACGCATACATGACAAGCTATAGTCTTTCATGAGCTTCCCCTTTTTTTCTGTCAAACTGTCATTTAGTTTCTTTCTGAACTCTGCCTAGCTGCTCTGCTGTTGTGCTCTGCCCTTCTTCCATTGGGGATGTGACATTATATTTATGCTAAGAGATTTGTGTTTTCTATAAAGGAGGTTTGGTGTCAAATCCTGTGGTCAAAAAGAAACTTTTCTTTGTCCAGCACCCTGAGTGCTAAAAACGCCCTAGGCATCAGCTATTTTCTTCTGCATGCTCACTGCACTTTAAGGCTGGCCACACACTAGATGAATTTAAGCTGACCATGGGGGTGTACACTGAGTGGAGGCAACTGTTATCAACTTAGGCTGCCCAGTTCAACTTCTAGAACAGCACCATGTCCGTCCATGCCAGGTCTCCCTTGCTGACCAATCAAAATTAAGAAAGAGTGGGACTTTGCATACCGTGCTTGTCAACAGCGATGGTGAAGGAGGAAATGATCCGACACGTCTTTTTGAGGATAACACTTCCAGGTCGTCAGCTGCTGCTAAGGCCAGGACTGGATTCCTTTGCATTGTTTTGTTGATGAAATTTTAAAAAGGAAAAAATATTAAGCCCAAGTACCTATTAAAAACAACATTATGGATACTACTGGGGAAAGCAGATGTCAACTTTTAAATCCTGGCAACAGACACTGGTTGGAAGCACTCTGGAACCAAGGTTGTGGGTGCTGTCATCACTAAAAGTGTTGACTGTGAGCACTTCATTGTTAAGTCATTTAGCTGAGCACATCCCTATCACACAAAGACTTAAACTTTTTACCACTGTAGATGGACATATAGGCTTGTAATAGGAGAGAAAGCATGTATTCAATATTATTGTTCATGTATTTCTATAAAAGTCAAAATTACTGCTGTGAACATGATGTAGTATCATGCCCCACAGATAAAAAAATGCACAAAGAATACAGCACCTGTATCATCTCATTGTTTGTGTACATTTCCCCCTGACCTGTTCTCTTAGGGACTCTCAGTTAAGGACAGTTTGCCTCGGGCAGTTTTACAGCTGTGCCACATTTTTTCAGTCTAACATGACTGCCCTTACTGCACTCCCAGGAATATTCAATGGCTTGGAAAGGCTCCTGTATCCTTCACCCGGTTTCCATGATGGCAGAAATTTTCCCAGCCATCTGTTTTGTCCCATCATGTATGAATACTAAGAAAACCATCAATGTTTAATAATTCTGACAATAAATCACTGTACTTAAATTTGCAAACTTAAATGCATTTCCTTAAAACAATAGCAGCAGATGATCTATTTATTAAATGAGACATGTGCAGGTGCAACTGACCTTTAAGGTTCACTCAGGTCCTATGAAATATCTCTAAATGATCCTCCAAGCATGAATACCAGCTGAACTTGGTCCACAGTTAATTCAAGGAGTGCTGGATTGCAGCATATTTGAAATCCTGCCACACCCACACCTCTCAGCACTCTCCTGGACAAATAGCTGTAAAGCTGAGAAGCGACAGAGATGAAAACTAATTTGAATAGCTCTGTTTGCCTTAGGCAGCACAAAGGAGAATCTTGATATCTTGTGCTGCAAAATAACACAGTCAGGGAGGTCTGTTATTCAACAAAACCAAATTATGCTGACACTGATGGTCTGCTTGCGACTAGGAGCAATAATAAAGCGAGAATGGCAAGTCTTCATTACTAATGCTTTGTGTGGTCCATAGTGAATGATAACACTGAAACTCATTTCCTATAAATATATACCTCCAGAGGACCTTTAGAGTCTTGTTGATTGTTCATAGAAATGAAATAATGAAAAACTTTTGAATGACAAAACAATTTCATCATAATCGGCAGTTCATCAAAGTCTCTAAAGTTGGAGTCAGTCTGGGCTCTGACAGCCACTAGGTAATAACATAATAGGTATCATTTTCTGTAATTTCCATTCTTAAACATCAAAGCATGCACATTTAATGGAATTGTCATTTAAGGGAACGTAATCAGTTTTACTGCTAATCTACACAAAATAATGAAAATGAAGGGACAATTTCATTACTAATTAATACGTCCTGAAAAAATGTTTTCCTTTCACTCAGAGAAATAATAGCCACAGGGAAACAGCTTAATAGGTATAATGCTTTATCTCTCCCCTCTCAAATTTCAAAGCATGCAAGTTTAATGGGTTGACCTTTCAAAGCTCAATTTCAGCAGCTCAAGTTTTACTGGAGGACTCTTCTGATTGGAAATTTTACTGAAGTCTTACTTGGGAAAAGAAAGAAAGTTGGTGGATATTTACTATGGAGTTGGTTAATGCCTATACTTATGCAATCATAATAGTGATTTTTATCAAAAATGGCTCAGATTTGTTAAAGTTGTTGTTAAAGACGTTTAATTCTATGTGCAACATTGAATCAGAAATATAAGAAGCATTTTTAATGCCTCTTTTTTTATATCAGTCCAACCAAATTACCAGTAAAAATGCTGAGATGATGCCATTGTGACTGCAAGCACAGCTGCCACCATCACCTGCAAGAGATTTAACAAGATTGAAAACTCAGCCCCAATGAGGGATACATAACAATATGGAAACTCTAGAGGCTAGGGAGGGGAATCTACTGAGATTTCAGTGCTTGTGTACTTGCATTACCTCAAGAATAAATCCAAAAGTCATAAATATATTTTCACCGTAAAATTTATGCTGGATATGAACTTGCAGGCACTTTGTGTTGCTCATCAATGCTTTAAATCTCAGTTCTGAATGAAATCACCAGTGATGCTAACTTTAATGAGGGTTATTAGTTGTGCCTGAACTCTACAACTACACAAGAAAAATCAACATGAAGCAAAACAATATGAACAAGACAGTCCAAACTTAATTTGGCCATCACTGTCAACTCCTTAACAGTACACTAGCACAGCACTTCAGCTTCACTCTTTAAAATAAAAGTACCCCGGATGCCGTCACAGCATTACATTGTTGAGGTGAATGTTAAAAGAAGAATCCACTAGAGGTTGCCATCTCACAAGGACCTCCTCAACTCCATGCTTGCTGCTACGTCAGTCCTCCACCCAGCTGTTCTGTTCTAGCTGTCTGTCTCTGTGTCCAGGTGGGGTTACATCTTATAAATATTTGTAAATTTTTAAGAATGCAAACAAGATATGGCAGTATTTATCCGAAAGTTCAATTAAGTCCCGCCTAGGGTTTGGCGATATATCAAGTATACTTGATGGCGTTTGCCTTTTGAGATGTATAAAATGACTATACCGCGACCATGGAATATAAAATACATGGAAGTTTTAAGCCATCAGCATACATTTCTCTCTAGAGTTTCACTTCTCCCACTGTCTTCTAACACCTCTCTCACAGCACACAGCACACTACCCCACCAATCCAGAAATTTCTCCTCTGTGTATGCATGTATTTGTATCAGAAGAAGAGGTAGGAAAGCACAAGAAAGCAGAAGAGGTAAATAAACAGTCAAAATGAGTTAGCGAGAGACTGTAGTTTGAGATGGGGATGGACAATTTGGTAAAAAAAAAAGAAAAAGAAAAAGAAAAAAGAAAAAAGCACACGATCTTCCATCTGGCAGTGGTTTGGATTTAAAAAGGAAGGCATCAAACAAATTACAGTAATCTATAAAATTCTGCACAAGATTGTACTGCCCCAATGATTTGCGATGGTACAGCAACGTTTGATTAAATAATAAAACAGTCTACCTGCTTTTCAGACCTGACTGTTCATTCACTGTTTAGGTCTTCAAAATAAAATCCAGTCTGGTCTATAAGCAGTAAAAAACTCCCAGAAATACATGTATCTCCTTCTTTGAATCTTTATAGAAAATCTAAATTGACCTGTCTTCTGGCCACTTAAATGACTAACACAAAATGATATCACTCAGCCATTCACACTCAATGGTGACCTCGCCATGCACAGCACTCCCTAATTAGGACTCGACACATCAAACCAGCACATCTGACACGTTCATGTACACTCAAAGCCAAGTGGCAAAGCCTTTGGGAGCAGTTAAGTACATTCAAAAGCGTACGCACAGATAGAAAGTGACAATGTGAACTTGAAGAGCGAAGTATAAACTATCTTGAGAAGTGGACAACCTGCTCACTTCTCCCACACCCTGGGCCTCCGAGATAACTCAAAAACAGGTGAATTAACTCTCCTCCACTTGAGTATGACACCACAATTCTGTATCATTCTTGCACAGAAACACTGCCCTAGAAACAGTAAATGAATACAAGACACCCTACATCCCTTACATAAAGAGCCACTGAAAGCCCTTCTGAGAAAGAAAACACTTCTGTGCTTTCTCACATTACGTGTCTTTATAACTTTAAGCCAAAAACTGGACAGAGCCCAAACAAACACACTTTCTTTAACCCAATATTGTCTGACATATAGCCAACATCTGCTGCTTTTAGAATCACCATATGTAAAGTATGGATGTTTTTTCATAAAATCAAAACGAGTATGATCATCTTTACATCCAGGGACAACTGTTCCTGCTGTGGGCCTAATGTTTATTACACTTTCATATGTACCCTCTATTACCAATACCACCACAGAAAGATGCTCTTCAGAAAATCTCCTCATTAGCCTAATTGCCTGGAACCGAAAACTCATCAGTTACACATCCTGAGCAAGGGCTTTAAATGACTAAACCAAGCATTCTGTTCAAATAAATCAAAACTGCATTAAACAATAAACAGAGTACAACAAATGGGACTTTCAAAATGAGCTATGTAATTGGTTTGCACCTGGGATGCTGAAGAACAGCTGTGATGGAACAAAGGATAAGACGTAATGTCTGTGATCAGTTTGAAGTTAAAGGCAAAGAAGTCTAATAACAGAGTAACTTCAAGGTACTCCATATTTTTAGTTTTTGGGTCAGTGACGAAGGGAAACATCTCTGAAGAGGCCCAGATGGTGGCATTTACAAATTAAGTCAACCTGATAGACCAATAACCCAGATTCACATCAGTTCTTAGGTTCATTTTAATGTTGTGCTGAAGACAGAGGCTATTGCAACTTTCAAAAGATAATGGTGAACACAACTAAGTGGTGCCTAGGGGACAGTACATCCTTAAACAGAGTAACCAAAGTCACCAAAGTTCAGGAAGCCATGGGCTAAAGTAGGTAGTATCAGCATGAGCTTGCGTGTACAGAGCCTGGGTCAGTTGAAGGTCCCGATGCTGTTTGAGCTGTGACAGCCATGTGGTAAGGCAGATAAGATTAAGGAGGTCCCAGTGTTAGTAGGAGTGTGGTGAGGGGTAGCATGGGGATGGCTCTGGAACATCAGAGCACACTGTTGCACTGTTGACTAATCGGACAAAGCAGTTATCGGCAGTGTATTGGGTGTAACTGAGACTATGGGTTTCTGATTCTTTCACTAGGGGCAAAAGTATCTTCTGTTTGAGTCAAATTGTTTTTTTCTGTGATAGTGGTTGGTGTTGTGAACCACTCTTGTGAGATGTTCACTATAATTACAGTTGCAGTATCGATGTTTAATAGGTCCCCATGTTGGCTAAGGTGGCCAAGAGAGCCAGTGGCATATTCAACTTGATGAACCCCTTCTTATGCAGGTTTTAACTTTGAAATGAGTGGTTATAAAACAGACAGAAAATGATGGATACCTCTTTATGATCTTTAAAAGCAAATAAGACCATCAGCAGCGCGATTTTTTCTACATGCTTTCTTTTAATAAAGCAAAGGAAAATATTATGATCAAATAAACATTTAGAATTTAGCAAGGGATGCACATGTTTGGCATCAGGTTCAAGTTCAGGTTTAGTTTACTTAATTTTTACAAGTAGGTAGATTTATTTTGAAGCCAGCAAGACAGAGCACCTATCATGGCACACAAAATGTATGACACATATATGGCATGATAGCATATTATGTAAAAGTTTGTGGAGTTTCAGGCAGGACCAATAGACCTATAGTGCCTATAAACAGTGTTCACCCCTTGGATGATTTCCCCTTTTTTTGTATTTATAAATCAATCATGGTAACTATAATTTGGCTTTGTTGACAAAAAAAAAAACCCTCACATGTCAAAGTACAAAACCTTTCTACAAAGTAATGTCAATTTAACGTTGTGTAAAATAAGTGACTGCATAAATGTTCACCTCCTTAAAGTCAGTATTTAGTAGATGCAGTTTTGGCTGCAGTCACAGTACTGAGTTTGTGTGGATAGGTCTGAATCAGGCTTGCACAATTGGACACTGTAATCTTACTCCATTTTTTACAAAACTGCTCAAGCTCTGTCAGGGTGTACATGGAACTGGCATGAACAGCCCTTTCAAGTCCAAAGCACAAATTGTTGGATTGAGGTCTGGGCTTTGATTCAGCCACTCCAGAACATTAGCCTTGTTGTCTTTAAACCATTTTTGTGTAGCTTTCACTGTATGCTTCAGGTCATTGTCTTGCTGGAAAATAAATCTTCTCCCAAGCCATAGATCTCTAGCAGACTGAATAAGATTGTCCTCCAGGATTTTCCTTCATTTTACTACATTCATTTTACTTTCTACCTTTACAAGCCTTCCAGGGTCAGCTGCCAAGAAGCATCCCCACAGCATGATGCCTTTAGGTGTCTTTATACTACAGTACAATCACTTGAGACACCTTCACTGCACCTGCATGAAAGACATTTCACTAACTGTGAGACTACTACCACCAGTTGGCTAGACCTCTGTTGAATTAAGGGGGTGAATATTTATGCAATCATTTAATTTACCTTACATATTTTATGTTATTGACATTCCTTACTGTACTTTGCCATTAAAGAGTTTTATCTTATTTTATTTTGTCCAGAAAGTCAATTGCTATATGTATGACTATATCAGTATGGGTATCTGCAAAAATGAATTTGTTAATACCGGCATATCAGATATCAGTAAAAATCCTGCGCCTCTATATTTCACTATTGAAACGAGACTTCCATTTCCCATGCGCCATACATCTTGCAACTTCCAAAAACCAGATAATTACTAGCTAAATCACAGGCAACACCGCCAGCTGACATGGTTCAAGCTGCTCAACCTGATGAAGACTTGAAGCCAAAACACGTCATGGTGTGCATTTTTTAAGGTCAATCGGACCATGCCGTGATAGCAAAGGCATATTAACGTTTCAAAAGTATGCCTTGGAGATTTTTCTTGTTTATTTGTGATTCAAACTGCGTTGGCTCAATTCACACAGCTGCAATGCCCCCCTGCCATGTCCCAAAACGGTCTCATGAATTTTTTGGACTGAACTGAGCTTAAGAATTCCCGTCCACAAACAGTTCATAGCAAGTTCTGTTGATTATCTCTTGTAAATCAAGCATCAGGTTTAAAATGGTACGCTAAGGACCATTTTCTCCACACAAATAGAGTAAAAATAGATAGTAAATAGAAACATAGACATGCTGTACAAAGAGACTGCCTAACTATGTGGACCTATGTTGTGGTGCTGCTTGTTTCACATCTCTAGGTGTAATCAGGACTTGTCTTTAATCCTCCACATTAGCAGCATGGACCATGGCATGGGACAAAAGCTTGTGTTTGGGCCTCCAGTTGGCCCTAATTGAATAAATGACACCATATCTGCCCTCTCCACTATTCAATAGTCATGTTCAGAAATCTGCCCCCTCATTACCTTGTAGTACTTCCTGTACTATTATGTGTAATAGGGCACCTTTGTCTTCTATTTTTAAACTGGAACCTCATCAGTTATTGGCAAATATTCACACAAATGCAGCACAATAACCTGCATGTGTGTTTTTCATGCACATTAGTGTGGAAAACACAAGCCTGAGTGGGTGTGTGCTACTGCAGCACAACAGACGGGGCTCATGTCATTAGTGCTCAGTGGAACAGTCTTTGATGTTGCCTATCCTTTTTCTTGTTTGATGGTGCTGGCCTTGTAGTAGAAGCACAAGAATCAAATGATGCACTTTGTTATGAAGCCCTGAACACAGCAGCAGTTAGCCCCAGCTACTTGCCTGAAATATTAACATCAAAGTGAGAGGCCCTTACAAATCTGACACAAGAAGGAGGAGAAGAGTCAACAGCTTCCAAAAACACAAAACAAACTCCATCTTTATGCATTGGAAACATGTCAGGTCGAATTTAAGGAAAAATATGAACTCTGTAGGTGCATAGAGGCAGCCTCTCTAAACAGTGATGATTTATCTTAAACCAGAGCTCACAGAGACAACCACCGAACACGATGATAAATGAAGGGGAACACTGAGCCATTCATGACTTCCAAAGACAAACCAGGGCCAAATAATTTCAGGTTTATCATCCAGAAAAGTTTTCTTTATCAGTTTTAGTAGCCTGAAGACCTGGAGTGTTTCCAGGGAGAAGAATGTCTGGGTCAGCTTGATGAAAACGGATGGGAGAATGGATGGATAAAACCACTTCTTGCATCAATTCTTCCTTGGTAAAAAACAAAACATTACCATTACAAAAATCAATTGTGAATTTTATGTTTGCCAATTTCAGCATAAAAATATACATTTTTCAATACAATAAGCAGAACAAAGTACAACCCAAATTCCTAAAATGTTGGTACTACATGTAAACTGTGAATAATTCAGACAACAGTGATTTTCAAATCTTTTAAAACTGATAATCAACTGAATGCAGCACAAAGATTAGATTTTTAATGTTGATACAATGTGTTGTTTTTTGGAAACAAAGACATTCTGAATTCAGTGCCTGCAACATGTTACAAAAAAGTTGGGGCAGGGGTCCGAAAGTTGTGGAATACTCCAAAAAGAATTAAAAAAAAAAAAAAGACAAGACCTGGAGCATTCCACAGGTGAGCTGATTAACAGGTCACAGGGGATGTTATCGTGATTTGGTATAAAAGCAGCTCTCCTGAAAGGTTCAGTTGCTCAAAACCAACACTGACTGATGTTCTCCACTTTGTGAAAGACTACATGGGAAAATAGTTTCTAAACATGCTCCTCAACATGCAATTACAAGACATTTAGACATTTCACCAACTGCAGTCAATAATATCACCAGAAAAATTCAAAGAATCTGTGGAAACCTCTGCATGTAAGGAGCAAGGCTGGAAACCATCACTGAACACCCTTGACCTTTGATCCCTCAGGGGCATTAAAACACAGCATCACTGAGATGGATAAAACAGCATGTGCTCAGAAACCCTTTCAAAAACCATTGTCAGTTAATGAAGTATGCCACTTTATCTGCAAATGTAAGTTCAGACTCAACCATGCAAAGCCAAAGCCATATATCAACAACATCCAGGAAGTGTTCTACAGCCTGACGGGTCCACATTTCAAATAGTAATTTGTAATAATGGCCATCAAATCCTCTGGGCTAGAGAAGAAAATGACCATCCAGATCATGAACAACAAAGCAGGAAAGGAAGCATCTGTGATGGTGTGGGGGTGTATTAGTGCCCACAGCATGGGTAAATTGCACATTGGTGAAGGTACAATTAATACTGCGAGGTAAGTACAAGTTATGGAGAAGCAAATGCTTCCACCCAGATGAAATCTTTTTCAGGGATGCCCCTGTTTATTTCAGAAAAACAATGCAAAGCCACATTCTTCACAAATAACATTAGCATGGCTTCACAGAAGATGAGTGTGGGTACCAGAAAGGCCTGCATGTAGTCTAGACCTGTCTCCCACTGAAAATGTATGGCACATGATGATGGTCAGAATAGGACAGAAACCATGTACAACTGAGCAACTGAAGATGTGCATCAAGCAAGAATGAGAAATAATTCCATTTTCAATCCTTCAACAATGTCTTCAGTCATTGAATGCTAGCATAGAGCTGTCCCAGTGTTTTCGAATGTGTTTCAGGCAATGAACCCAGAAGGTGTTTTTTATAAAAAAGAAAAAAATGAAGTTTATGAGTGTGAACACTTCACTCTCCAGTATGACTCTGGATATTTTTGTCCAAGGGTGAATCTTTATACTTTTATTTTGCAAAAATGTTGTCTTTATCAATGAAAATGGACTGATTTTTTGTAGGAAGGTTGTTTTGATACATTTTGAAATATTACATTCATTTTTTAAAGGGCCTATAGTTTACTTTATTTCTTTATAGCTTACTAAACTTACTACCCTAGTAAGCCATTTTTAATTCTTTTCATCGACTTCAGTCCCGAGCAAAACTACCAAACATTTTAATCTTTGGGGTTTTTAACCCTTTAAATGCTAGTTTGACTATGAGAGGTCAAACTGACATTTAACTTCTTGCAGTAAGAGGATTTTATAGTTGATGAAAGGTTATTTAAGAGTGACACCATGTATTTCAACTAGCATTTAAAGGGCTAAAATCTTGAAAATAAATGGATATTTGGTAGTTTTGTAGCTCACTGAAAGATTGGAAAATGTTAATCTGTTATATATTTATAGCAGTTGCCTGTGAATGGTTTATCAGGGAGTTAAGTTTTAGATCGGACACTACAAAAACCTAAACAGACATGAAAAACAATTTTGAAACTAGTTTTTGACATATCCTGAAAAAAAGCCAGCCACATTACATTTATTCTTAAACTAACTCATTTTCTGAGATTTTTTTTCCCATACAAATAAAAGAAAACAATCATGGCTTCTTCTAGTAAAACTGGCATTTAAAGGGTTAAAATTCCCAAAAGGTTCAAATATTTTGTAGTTTTGGTCAGGAGTGAAGTTGATGAAAAAATATTGCTCCAAAAAAATTGGTGAAAAAAAATAATTTTATATAATTTTGTAAAAGATGTTTTTCACAGTGTACATGTTTGTCCATGAATACCTTACTAGAGTAATTCATTTGAATGGTAATGGCAGGATATTTATGATTTATTTGTGCTCAACTTTTAGTAGAATATGGTTTGAAAAGGAATTAATCAACTGTACATATTTTACTCAACATCCAGCTTTTCAGAAATTGGCGTTCGTACATGTATATTCACATGGCTGTATTTGCTTTCTGTATTTCATGTATAAGAGCTTTGAACCTCTCTGTCAGTATCTGTGTAAAGTTGTGTGTCAAACTTCACTCACTATTCTCTTCAGAGCAAAGTTTTGGGCCCTGTGTCTTGTGAGAAAAGACACAATAGAAAATAACTACCAGTGTAGAAAGAGTTGAAGAGGTTCAATAGGACAAAGAAGGGAAAACACACCCAGTACAAGAATGCTAATAAAGACCTACACCTGGAGCTGTAAACTATTGACCGAGTGGCTTGGGAAATATTGGAGTACAAGACGTGAGGATCAAGGTAATTTATCCTTTTATCCTGAATGCAAGATTATTCATATTTTATGCAAGATTGAAGGTGCCCGCAAGTAACTAGCAAATTTTAATTCAAGAAGACAAAACAGCACAATCATACAAATATCCCCTGCAGGCAGAGAGGCTGAGATGAGAGTGCTTCATAAAGGGAGGCTTCACAAGAAAGTGAATTAAAGAAAGATTAGAACAAAAGAGAAAGAGAAGGAATGGGGGGAAAAATGAGGTAAAAAAGGGAACATAGTGAGTCTGTGTGTTACATTATAATGTAAAGCTGTGTCTTAACCGCTTCTTTATTGGTAGTATGTATGCCTCGATTGATCAGCTACTGATTGTTATTGGCCTATTTTCATCAAAAATATATGATTGGTAACCTTGCAAAGCAGACTGATACGCCCGTTCCATGTTTCTCACTGGCGAATCCATCTTGCAAAGCTCCCATCCGAACCGTTTGGGCCTGGTCAGAAAGTGACAGGTCCAATCAGCAATGAGAGGCAGTGCTTTCGGTCATGGTGGAGTCGTGACATAAGCAAGCAGCAACAAGAGGCCGGTGCAGATATGGTGGAAGAGATTAGCGTGGATGCTGCTAAAGTGTACGTTTCATCAGAATTTGATGACATTTCTTCATTTCAAGAAGAACAAAGAGCAGCACTGAGTTGTTTTTCTTTTCAACAATGACAAATGTTGTGTACAGTTGCCATTGTTCGCGTGAAGTCAAGGTTAAGTTAAGTCATACTTTATTAATCCCTGAAGGGAAATTCACAGTTTACACTCTATTGTTATACATGCTACACACACATAGGCTGAATTACAGGCAAATACACATGCACAAACAGGATCCCCCATGGATATGCACTAATGGAGAGATGTCAGAGTGATGGCCTTGCTGATCTCGTTGAAGCACTGCCGTGAGCTGTTGCTCAAGGGGACTTCGACAGTGCTCAGGAAGTGGCCTGGTACCTCTCCAGCTACCAGACCAAAGTCCAGATATGGTCTGAACAGGACTTGAACCGGCGACCCTCAGATTCCCAGCCCAAGTCCTTCCAGACTGAGCTACTGCTGCCCCAGTTCATTTGTTCAATGGATTTACTCCTCGGAACCGACTACATCACGTGTTTTGTTGCTCTGATTGGTGCATGAAACAAATCTATCTGGTGTGTCAGGTTATTTGATTGGTAGACTGAATGAATACTTCTCACTGATCACCAGTGGTAATGTTGTTGTGTCTGAGGCTAACAGAAGCACTGAATGTGCAGTGTAGCACCTACTGCCTTGTTTATTACATCACTACCACAATTTATTAATCGGTGTCAATTAAACTGCTAAAAAACTCTGGGAAATTGCTGGCGGACATCACTTTTGATGACCCTTGTTTTCAACCGAAATATTTACTTTGTTGCTTTTCCTGAATGTATGAGTTAATCAGTACCTTCTGAGACATAAAGGGTTCTTGAAATGGGTTATTGGAGCCACAGAGCAAGTCTGACATGAAAGTAAGAAAACAAAATACAGGTGGTGGCTAATGAAGAAAAACATACTTTCTGATACTATCAGTAGGGACGGACACCAAGCTTGGTTCTGTAAGGACACAGTTCCGCAGTTTTCAAAACCCAAAAATCAATAATGTATGAGCTTATCGATGCTGTGAGTGAGTCTCGTGGTCCTCAAATCCTCCAGAGTTGTTTGTAAGTCCTGATAATTCTAAAAAAATATATTTAAATGTTTGATTTGTGGGATAGAAGCTAGACAGCTAGGTGAAATACAGTGACATTATGATGCGTATCAGGTTGGTTTGGTACCATGACTGTTAGGCCAAGGTAAATAAAACGTCATCATGATGTGTTGAAATTAGGGGTACTGCAATTGCTTGACAACTGATCGTCATTTGCCAACTTCTCAAAAATATGTGATTGAAATTTCAGAAATAATTCTTGGAGTTACTGACCCAATCACATGGTTAATACCAGGTCCTGCAGCTGAGAGAAGCACTGTGTGTGCTGTATAGTAGGCCATTTAGTGGGTATCAGGCACATCAGCCTTTAGTTGAAAAAATATTAATCGCAAAATAAAAAGTCAAAGGTTTTTCACAGTGCATCAGTTCATCTCAATGATCCAATATTGATTGAGCTTTAGCTCAAACAATTCCAATGTTATTGCTTCACCTTTCCCACTCATTGAAGCTTCTCAATGAAAGTTGACATTTCACGTCCCAAGTGTCAGCTTTCATACTGAGGCCTTCTGTCCTTTTGATTGAAATTGGCTTAATAAAAGTTACATGTACTAGTAGATTCAGCACAAAATTTCATCTTCTATTGATTGATTCATCACAGCTGTCTGTCCTCTGTCTGGAGTCAGGCAATAATGCAAAAACAAACTCCTCTGTCTCTTATCAGCTATTTTAGGTAGCATACACACTTATTTATACACAAACATGCTTTTATATGCAGGCATTCCAAGCAAAGAGCCAAAGTGAAGTCAACAAATGTGAGAAAAAAAAAAAGGTTCAGGTCTCTGTCCTCATTAACTTTCTCTGCAAACTGTCTTACATGGGCACTCCCTATACACACAAACATGCAGCTATGCACACACACACCCACACACATTAAGCAGCAGAGAGAGGTGCGACTTAAAGTCTGCTCTCCTCTATTCCCTGGAGCCAGAAGTCAGGGTCTGGGCTGAGGTGATAAGTGCACTGGGATATGGCCCAGAAATAAACACAGACAGAAAGTCACAGAATGTCACACTAGAGCATAAACATAAATGTAGTCAAGCACCAACAAAATTAAATTTGTGTATAAGTTCCATTGGCCCTACATCATAAATAACAAACATTTTCACATTGTAAAGCAATGTTAAAGTGTTTGAGCCCTCACAGCGTGACAGAGCAGAGCAGAGGAATCCATCCTCATACAGGATGCATGCTCATGCATTTATGCATCACCGTACCATTAAACTGCTTTACACCACCTAGGGACCAGTTAAAGGTACTCAACAGCTTCCATTCTTAGCTAAAGTGACTCCATGCATGCCAACTATGACACATACGTGCATACCAAGAATGCACTCAGAGGGGTGGATGTGTTTTGGTGCGTGACAAGATTTGGCAGTTGGTGGAGCTGAAAAGGTCTCTGTATTGGTTTGTGCTAAAAGTTGCATTTAAATCTGTGTAAACTGGAGTGACACAATTTCTCATGGCTTCGAACTGGGCCTGGCTCCGGTAAACCTGACACACTAGAGAGAGACTGTTCCATATTTCCATTGCATGGATGTATTTAACATTCATCTAGGAAACCTCACTTACAAAGTGTTTGGGAAAGGCAGAGCTTTAAAAAATTCTCAGAAGGTGATTGGGCGAATGTTCTGTTACATTCATAATGGGACAATCAAAGCAACAACACAAAATTATGTAGTGGGCATGCGCAGCTCTAGTTAGTAACGTGAGCTTGGCAGCCAGGTGCTGTCGTAGTTTACAAACAGCGGAGCTTGTTGGTGGATAAAATTTATGCTTAGACTGGTCAGGAAAGTGCAGTGTCTTCTCTGCCAAGAAAGGCCGTCAATGTGGTTCTTTGCTCCTCTTGTAATAATGACATGCTGTCCAGACGTGATTAAAAAAACTGCTGCCAAAGCTACATCTGAGCTCATTGCTCCACCAGTGGCCAAATGATAGACTGGCTTACAGTTTAAGTAAACCCCACCTATAACTGTCCAAATTCATAATGAAGCAAGTCAGGAGTAAGCTAAAAACGCTTTTCAAGCATGAAAAGCTTTCAGTGTCGTTCTTCGATCTTTATTGAGAAGAGAAATGTGGCCCACCAACAGCAGCCTTTCTACCAGCTTCCAGTACAACTAAACCCCAACTGTAGCTACTGCCTCATTCTCCTCATATGCTGCTGATTGGTCAGGTCCATTTCCAATGGATCTGACAGTGGACAGGCACAGAATCTGGCCAATCCATCTCAAAAATGCTAAAAAGTATTTTTATTTTGTCTTTATCAATTTGACAAGTCATAAACAAGCTACATTTAAATACTCTAAGTCTGATTGGTTGGTTCGCTCATAAAAAATGCATATACACCGGCCTGGTTCATCAGTGATGGATGTGAAACTGAATTAATGTCAAAGTTGTGTTAATATGAAGCTTCAGATCAGCTGTTTACCCATACTGCAAGGTTTAATTTACTTCTTTTTACTGTAGGTATCGATGTACCCCAGCTGTCCTACTTAATCTAGCTTGATTTTTACCTCAGATGAACTTTTTTTTTTATTGTGACAAATACCCAGTACAACTCTAAACTTTCATGTAAGCCTTACAAACTGTTGTAGCATTGGATACATTCATTATATGAAGCGTTCATGGAAATAACTTCGGTATTTAACCAAATAAAATCATGTTAATTTATAAATGCTACTTTATCTAAACTGTGATGGAAACACAAAATATTTTGGGGTTTAATGTACTGAACCATAACAAACAATACTCAATCAAACTGGACCACCTGGTGGAAATGAAGCTTTAATGAATCTGGACCTTAGACTACTGCTGTAACACGTGTTGAAGTCTGGCAGTAAGTCACCAGTAAAAACCTTTTAAAGTCCCCTAATTATTTTTTTCTAAGATTTATGGTTGGGATTTTATGTCTCTGTCCAGATAGGGCAGTGGATAGAGGGGACAACTGGAGAGAGAAATTGGGGAATGAAAAAGAGGAAAGGAGACACAGGCTGTCATTGAACCTGAACTGTCCACTTTAAGGACAAAAGCCTAATCATGCCAGACGGCATAATCGTGTATAATTAGTGTCAGCGTAACATAAAGTGCACCTCAGGGAAGAGGAGCCAGCTTTTCTGATTAGAGGATGAGAAAAAAAAAAAGACACGGGAGCACAACAAAGTACTACATTACTGCGGCTATTTGTGTAAAATCTAAATGAGAATGGAGCCACGGGGGTAAAAGGCTTTGAAAATGTTGCTCTTTACTTGTTGTGTAGAAGCATTCGTGTGTGTTTGACTGACCAGCTTCTTCCTCTTGTCCTGCTCGGTTGGTGGCTCCTCATCATCACTCAGCTTGGGCTCCTCAAAATGGCTCATCAGCATGCAGCTGCAAACACAATAATATTCAACTCAATATTAATAACCACACATAAACCTGTGCAGTAGGAGGCAATTTCAGAAGAGGAAGCACGCGCACACACAGACACACAAAAAAGGCTGAACCCTGTGGCACTGCGGAGCAAAGCCTTTCCTGCTATTCATATTAGTTCATCTGCATACTGAGAGAATTAAAGGCGAAAAGCTTTGTGCTCAGTCCGAAGTCCGTGTGCGGTCCTTGGTTTGTCCTTTTTCAGACTCACTGTGGGTGGATTTAGGGTGATGAAGTTTTTATTTTAAAATTTGTGACTTTTTGGTGTAGCGTTTGATAAGTCATTTTCAAAACTTTAAATCAAACACTATATGAACTTAAAAAAATGACTTCTGAACTAACATACAGTAATAAATTGTTTGAAAATACTGTTCTGGATCATTCTCATTGATCTTATATCGATGTTTTCAGCTGCAGCAGCAGATGCTCTAAGAGGAAAACACATCAAACAACAAACAGACACATTTAGCTGCTAGATGTTGAACATAGTGGAGCATTTGGCAGCAAAGAGCCACATATTTCCCCCAGGAGTCAGTGACCAGAAGCAGAGCAAAGAGAGAGCCAATGATAAAACTCATCAGATGGACACAAACAGGGCTCAGAAAGAAGCTAGGTGTTGCTCTTTAAAACTGTCTATCTAATTAGATACTTTTAATACTTTCTGGTTTTTGAATGACATTATTTCTGTTTTGATTGATATTGTTGAAAAGGACTTAAACTTGAAAAAAAAAAAACAGATCTGAATTCATTATGTAAACTGAGGCTGACGGCAGCAGAAGAAAGAGCACTGCCTTGATTTCACAAATAACTGGAAACCTATCTATACAGTTTAGACAGAGTGGAGTTGTCTGAATGCAAGTTTGTAGATTCAAAAGTAGAAATTACCAAACATTGGCTGCAAACAATTTGTAATATTGCTGCTGTGGTATCAAAACAGCTAAGGATTCATCTCATTTTACTTTGATCATATCTAATAGTACTTTCACACATACCTGAGACTCCTTAAATCTTCCCAAACTGCCAAAAGTTCAGTGAACTTCAGATGCAAATGCAAAAGAAAGTAATAATTATAATAATTTTCTACCTCCTAATTTATCCATACTTAATTCCAGTCAGCCTCCAAACAAAATGTAAATGTTAAGTCAGGAGCCTATATAGGAACCAAGCGGGGAACTTTTAAGAAGGTATATCATAGCACTTAAACCCCAGTGCTAAATCATAAATATATATTTCCTTCTTCTTTTTTTCTTATTGTGTACAGGTATCATTATTGGTTGATTTTTGCTAGGATTAAATCGAAGTTTAATTGTCGTGTATAGGAACGACCCTAACATATATCTAGCACTTGCTACACAGACATATATTCATATTTACCATCATCTAACAGTATCTATATCCATATATATGTTATTATACATACTGTTGGCTTTATTGCTATTTTGAAAAAAATAAAATCAGAATGAGATCTTCAATTCAACACTTTTGGAACTGTAACAACTATTTTTGTTAAGATTGTATTAACCAAATCAATCTACATTTTTTGAGCCTACTTCTTCAAAGCAGTCAAAAATATACTGAAATGACTTCCTTAAGTTGTAGTTGAGGAACAAGTTAATAAAGCAGAATAAATTACAGGTCTCAGGTAAATTTGCTTGCTAGTTTTTGTTGCTTGTTACTGAAATTATCCATGGCAGTAAGGACTTTTTCAAACTTGACACTTCCATGTGTATAACTGTAAACCCACTTATGATTTACTGTTTTCATGAAGTCTATCTTCATTCCTAAGCAGGCCTTTAACAACAGCTACTGTTGTCTGTCTCATTTGATTGCACTTGCAAAGCAAGAATTAAACTGATGAGACACAAGTTCTCATAAAAAGATGATGATGGTGAGCATTTCTGACAGCAGTGAAAATGTGTCTGCATGTAGGTTAACATCTTCTGAGAAATGAGCTCCATGATACAGAGACAGAAGGGTGGAGGGAAAAGTAATGGGGCAGAGGAGATTCACAGCCAAAAGGGGGCTGTGGTTAGCGTCTCCCTTCATAGTGACCGAGTGTTTTCTGGGCCATTTCACAGGCCCATTATTTTCAGAGAGAAATGTGTTCTGTCCGACACTCCCACTCAGCCTCCTCCAGCACACTGTCGTGATCACGGAGTAAGGGATTGCTTTAATATCAGGAATTATAAAAACTTTCTTCAGAGGTTTTTTTTTTGATAAATTCTGACTCTAACAGCACATCTGCAGTGTCACTGCTCCAAGAGCTTTCCAAACAAATATTTTAGCTGTCTTCATTCATCAAACATGAGCTTCATCAAAATTATAAACTCCTGAAACTCAACACAAGAAACACAATACTTTTTTTAAGCTTTTGAGTTTCAGTTTTTACTTTTTGTGTTACTTTTAAAAAAATGAAAATAAAAAATAGTGTGCATACTTACTCTTTGAAGGTGCCTGTTTCAGGATCTTCTGTCATTACATCGTGCAAAGCTTCAACGCAGATGTTGATGATGCCACAAAATTTGTCCTGGATCACACTAAAAGAAACAGAGGACAAAAGCTTATTATTCATGAGATAATTAATTCAACAGCTGTGTGTTTGTGGGTTTGAATGGGAGAGAGGGATATGGGGAAATGGGTATTTGTCCAAAGTACCAATTGGTCATGGAGAGCAGCACAGGGAGCATCAGGTCAGGTCAAAGCCTGGCAGCACTGAAGTGATAAATTGGCCCTTAAAAATCATATGGCCATACAGGAAACAGTTTTTATATCATCCATCAATTCCCATCACAGCACACATTCATAGATTGTTATATATTTTTGTATCACTATAACTACCCTTTTGGCCTTTGGAAACAACACATTTCCAAACATGTCAGCAAACAGAGTCAAAAAGGAGAAAGACAAGGTCATTCAAACAACTAAACTACTGTGTTGGTAAAAACAAAAGAACATTCTTAAAGTGTTCCTATTGTACAAATATTTAATTCCTTTGACTGATTGTATATCTTACACTACTTTGTGGTTTTTAACAATCATTATTCAACATCCAGGACAATGTAGTGCGCTCTAAGGAAAGTCTTGGCGCACCCTTGGAAGTTCTACATCCATACTGTATGCCATTACAACTACACAACAATTAAAGAGGCTTTAGCATGTGTCAAAGAGGCTATTTCTGTATGTGTCTAAATATGGTGTGGTGTGAGATCTTAGGCGTTCCTTGGGCAATAAAGTTTGAAAACCAGTCACCTAAGAAATGTACGAATGCAACAATGTACTAGGTTCAAGGCTCTATAAATATAAAGTGTGAAGAATCCATGACATAGATATATTTCACATTCATCTGCGAAAGCTCCTATAAAAAGCATTTCAGAAGGGCAGGACTTTTTAAAAAAATCCTCAGAAGGTGATTGGAGGAACATTCTGTCTGTTACATTCATGAAGAGCCAATCAGAGCACAAGACAAAATGAAGTTGTACACAAGCGTCTCTTGAGCCGACAGGCTACAGCTGCCATAGATTGTTAATGGGTGTGGCTTCTTAGTGAATATAACTGATGCCAAGGCCAGTCAGGAGACATGCAAAAACATCTTCTATGCCAAGACAAGCTTTCAGTGTGGCTTTATGCGCTAAGAAATGTGGTCTAGTTGCGATTAAACTGATGCTTTCCTCCAGCTACACCTGAGCTAATAGCTACAGTCACAGCAGCCATGGGATACACCGGCATACCCCAACAGTAAAGACTGAAAACTTATGCCAAAGCAGACCGGGAGAAGAGCAAAAACACCTCCTCTGTCATGAAAAGCTTTCAGCGTTACTCCCTGTCATTGTTTTAATAAAGAAATGTTGTCCAGTCCAAAACTGTCACTGTGGCGAAGTCACAAGCATTCACACAACAACTAACCCTTTCCCCCTTTAACTCTTAAACTCTTGCTGAAGCAGGTCGGCAGATGAGCCAAATATCTTTCACATCATTAAAAGCTTTTGTGGTTGTTTTTATTCTTTATAACATATTGAAACATGGTCTAGTTCTAGTAAAACTGATGCTATACAACAGCTACATCTGAGCTAATCCCTGCACTGGAGGCAGTCATTGCAAACGGCTTCAGGTACAACTAAATCCCATCTACATCTACCCCCTTTTTCTCCTCAAATGATGCTGACTGGTTGGAACCGTGCTTGGTTCGGCACAAACGTTGTAGATCGGACCTTTTATAGATGGACTTACATGATGACCAACATGGAGTCTAGCAAACCCATCTGCTTTGCAAGATTATCTATGTAGATGTTGTGAAAAAAACATCCTGTTGGGTTTGAGGTAATCCTCATACTGGTGTTTTTGTATGCATTACAAATTCAATGGAGATTTAAAACCAATATGATATAAATAGTTTATCTTGATACACCCTAAAAATACCTCAATATTAATCTTAGACCTTATGAAGTACTACTTTAAAATGAGCAATCAGAGTCAGAACAAGTACTTAATTCATCCTGGGAGGGAAATTTGGTCATTACAGATGCTCTTAGAAGGAATATAGCAGTGAGGAAAAAATAGCAAATCACATAGAAATAAAGCAAGCAACAAAATAATAAATTACATTTGAAGATGATGGAACATCTCAAATTAAATTCAATGATTTTGAATATTTTAAAAATTTGAACATCAACATCTTTTGATAAAAACTCAAACTTTAATCACTTTTAATCTTCAAATTTCATTAACACATGGAAATAAATTTGGGATTGATCAGACAGAATCTCTTGTGAAAGTTGATTACAGTACGAATTTTCTAAATCACAGGGAAATCTTAGTTCAAAAGTCAAACCAAAACAGCAGACCTCCTGTTGGGTTTTCACCATGATAATAGAATTTTTCACAGATCGGAAATGATACATTTGTGTACAAATTTTCATGCCTGAAGGTGAATCCAGTATTTGAAGGAGGTGCTGTAGAGCTATTTTGCCATGCCATTTCCCAAAGGCAAGACAACAAATACCTTTCTCCTACTCCTTACACTTGACATGCAAAGTTTGATGAGTTTTGGGGCATGGTAAAACACCCAAATATGTGATTGCTGAGACAATAATTTTGCATTCCTGCTGTCAGTGCTCAGGTCCTTTTGAAGAATTGAGTTCAAAAGGTGGAGCACATCTCAGCAAATACAGCTAAGTATCAGCATAAGAAACACAGATAATTGAAGATGAAAAAAAATGTAGATAAAAAGCGCAGTATCGAACAGTAGAGGTTTGCCCAGAATGAAAATTATCCAGGTTAGTTTCAGAACCATAACTGATTTGGAAAAAAAATAACTTAAATTATTTCATGGTCTTAATGCACTATGGCTCTTAAGTCTTTCAGAGATGGAGCTTTTAAAAGCATAGGGCTAGCTGGATTGCCGTTTCAAGAATGGAGGCATGAAAAGGCTACCCACCAAGCTTGGAGACCCATAGAAGTCATTGATGAATTATTCGAATCATTTCTTGAAAGTACTGGAAAAGGAGTGAGTTTTTCAGTTCTCAATAGGAATAAAAAGCAGTGAGGGAAGAGGACACAAAGACACAAGGAGTATGCAGTTGTGTGTGGCTATGTGTGTGGGTACTGATGCATCAAAGGCTCTGTCAGTTCAAGTACTGGGCTAGGTGGACCCCAGGCAATGCTGCAGAAAGTTCACTGAGCATGAAGTCTGGCAAAAAATGGAGAATCAGCGCATGACAGACACAAACTCAGCCGGTTTATATAGACCTATCTTTTACTTCAATGCCACTGAGGCGTGTGCTCACACTGTTTATAATGCCATCAGGATAGGAAGGATGTGAAGCTGTGCTACAGGAATAGAGTACACATGCAGCCAGTATATGACCTTGCACCACAATCCTTTTTCCTAACTGACATGAGGAGAAACTATCCAGCTGAGATCCCATATACAATGACTATGTGAGTTAAGCCTTAGTATAGAAGAAGTTAGAGATGTATAAAAGTGCATTTAAAGTACATATTTTGATGGATTTACAAGAAAATGAAAACTTTTCCAGATGTATTTGAATAACTTGGAAGTGCAAAACACATACACAAACATCTCCGCCCCAAAATTTTCTTATAATGGTCTCAAATTGGTATGCAGAGCACCGACTGGATGCAGATAAATTATCAAAGGTATTTTATCACATATTTAAACATGTCGGTCCTTCCATCCAGCCCAACACCTCTACAGTGATTACTTTCTAATAGCTGACTAATGCTACAGCTCTGTGCCTGCCATTCAAATCAATGAGAGCAGAAACATGATCTGAAAGCTGAAGTGCTTTGAGCAAAGACAAACAAGTCACAGCAATAAAGCCCTCATCTAAACTAACCGTCCCGGTGTCGTGCTCACTCCATTAACAAAGGGAGGCTGCAGGGAGGTGAGGAGTAACAAGAGCACAAAAAATGAAATGTGAATTTCTGCCCCCAGCATGTCAATCTGACAGAGAGCTACATTTTTCAGCAATCATTTTTCCTCTTGAGTGGCATTTATAAATAAAAAGTGATGCCAAAATCTCTCCTTTGAAAAGCGGTGCCAAACAGGAAAAAAAAAAAAAAAAAAAAAAAAAGAAAGCCTTTCTTTTTTCTGGATATATCTTTTTTCAAAGGTGATATTAGATTTATTCCAGTTGAGCTTGTTGCAAATGGATTTTAAATAAGCAGCACTGATTGCATTTGATGCTGCACAGCATCATTGATTTTGGATCATTAGAGTAGACCCTTAATAGCCCAAGTGCTTTGGTGGTAATCAGTACTAAGGGCATGACTAACACTGAGTGAAAGAGGTGAAAAACTTCCTCCATACTGCTTCAACCTTTCCCCCCACAAACCGAGTCCAAAGTTAAGTGCAAATTAACTGAAAGGGACGCCTGATGCATCAGTTGAACACAGGTCTCTACCAATATTGGCGCTACTGAAAACCATCAGTCACCAGTGTAATGAACAGATATGAGCGGCTAATGTTGGTATCCAGCACAATTACAAGCACATGTATGATGTATACTAAACATGGCAACAAGGTTTTTATAGTTTACTAAAACTAAATAACTAAAACTAAAATGTGAAAATCATTTTAGTTAACTAAAACTAAATAAAAACTAAGCTTTATCAAAAAAATGAAAACTAACTAAAACTGTATAGTATGATGACAAAACTAACTAGAATAACATAAAAAGAGAGAAAAAATATATTTAAGTTTAGTCTTTGACATAGAAGAACAATATGGCGGTTAGCATTCAAGCTAGCAGTAATAAATGATCATAATTTGGTTAAAATGAATATAAAGATGTTCAATATTGCGTTTACTGGTGTGGATTTAATCATTAAAGTCCCCAAAAAACACACAAGTTCCAGGCTTGCTGAAAATGCTGCTGCACAGGATTCAAAAGCATCATTAGCATAAATGGGAAAACACAGCGGGTAGCTTCAGGAGGAAAAACAAGTAAGAGGCAACAATTTATGGTTCAAAAGTTATTTAACTTTTTATAAACTGTGTCACTTCTCGTCTTGTAGCACAGCGCCAGTCTGAAAGGTGTTTTAACAATCACATTCGGAGAAGAACTGTCACGCAGCCTCCATTCTTTGCAGCTGCAGCGGGTCCCTTTGTTGTTCTTCACTGCCGCTGCACTAAAAACAGAAGCCTGTTCATAAAGTGGCAGCAGAGAAGAATTTATTTCCAGTTTACAGCACTAACAGTTAGCATGGCTAAATGAAGCAAACTATACAGTTAAACCAACGGTATCAGATATGCATAAACCCGTGTACTCGCCGATACCTGCATTTTAAGCAGTATCGGACGAATTTCCGATACTGGTATCAGTATCGGAACAACCCTAATAAAAACTAAACTAAACTAAGAAACCAGCAGTTAAAACTAAAGTAAAAACTGAAATTGAACACAGAAAGTGAAAATGAAACAAAAATAAAAACAATTGAAAATCCCAAACTTTTATAACCTTGCATGCCAACAATCGAGATATTATTTTAATGTTAAACAAACACACCACCAGGGGGCTCTCAACCAAAACAACAACATAACGAGAAGAGACAGCACTGCCTAGCTGTGATCATCTCCACTGTTTACTGTCCACAGTACTGTCCGCAGTCCCAGAATGCGTATGTGCGTTGGTAGCAGATGATCCTGGAATTTTCTTTTTAAGTGCATTTCTCCTTCATTTTGATTCATTTATGAAAGAAAACAAAATGTCAGTTTTCTGATTAGTAAATATGCTTTATTAGGTGACGTTTTTTGTTGAACAGAATCCTTGGTTCAAAACAAGAAGTAGTACTGGGAAGGAGGCCATGGAGGTGGGCAGAGCAGGTCTCAATGCACTGGAAATGCCAATGTGGGAGGCTTCACGGTCCAGAACTGAGTTTGGGAGATTGAACTTGCAATTTATGGCAGTTCAATCAAGTGTGTCATCCCTTAATGCCAGGACTGAAGAAAGGCTTGGTCTGTTTGTTCAGATTCAAGGAGGATAAGGAGTTACATCAGGCTCATAATCACTGCTCTGGCAGCTCAAACATATAGGGATAGAAAGGTAGAGCAGACAGATGAACTCTATTTTGTAGCTAGTTTGATTGTTGAGAATTGCAGCTTTCTTGTAAATGTTCATGATTTTGTTGATTTCAACAGGCATGGCCGCAGCATCCTAGAACAGATAATATTGCTTAATTATTCCATGATTACAAAACATAACTGATTTGCTTAGTGAGGGGGAGAATACTGACCACTTGCTATGTCATCATGGAAAACTCATATGGAAAAAATATGAGCAATCATATCAGCCTGACATGACTGCATGTCTGACTCAGACTTTTCAGATACAGTTAATATAGTGGACAACCTAAAGATGACACTTCCAAACGCACAATAATAGGACACAGCAGGGAAAACCTTTGACTTGACATTTACCTTGCTTCAGGAAGTCCCTATTTGGCATACGGACAGCGGCAGTGCTGCTCCTAAGTTTGGCATCAGGCCAGATTGGTTTGCTGCTTACAGCTTCATGTGTTGCCTACTTAGCTACATGCAACTGTACACATGACCTCTCTTCTCAGCTGAAGTAGTAACTTCATGTACAATTAAAGAGTAAAGGTGGTTTTACTTTGGAGATCCAGGCTTGGATCTGAGTACACTTGACCCCAAAGTCCAGTCCATTTGATCAGTATAAACAGAAGTCAGGCACTGTGTCCAATTTTCTTTGATAAAGGGGTCCTGGGCATGATTCATGTAAACATGGGCATGGTCTGTGGGAGATTAGAACGCAACTGTGCCCAGGTAAAAGAAGTCATCAGCGTGTGAAGTTGTGGAGGAGATTCTAAACATGTTCGAAACCATATGTACTGTATCCGTGCAGCACATGCCTACTTCATCCTCTGAGCTGAAAGGTAAATGGAGAAGTAGGAACAGCAAAGAGGGTACTAATTCACCTTTTAAAACTCATAAAAGCGCCTACAGTAGTCGCCAGATGGACTTCACTGGCTGAAAAGAATACAAACAAATTCTGATGAGAGTGGTCACCATGTCTGCCTCTTTTTCTTCTTCTTCTTCTTCTTAAAGGATTTGCCAATCAAGTTAGCATATTGCCATTTATAGGACTTTGTAAATACGCAATTGTAATCGAGCACAGAAGGATGTTACTAAAGTGAAAACCAGAAGGGGGGAGGGGGTAATGGCAGTACAAAGCAGTCATGTCTAGTATGAAAATATTCATACACACAAGCAAAACCGTGTGGTCAACGCAAACGTTACTGGCGTTGGATTTAAAAGTGATATATCAGCAACTGCTGATACTGATTACAACAAATAGCATCAACTTTATCGTGACTTAGGTTAACCCACCTGCTGTTCATAGGTCACTCCAATGTCCCAGCACGTACTTCACGCAGGGATGGCATAGCCACTTCCAAGACCTCCCTCTCACAGCAGAGCATCTGGTATGTGCGGGACAGGGTTATGCAGGATAGTTCCCCTTAAACACCATCTATATTTGCTTCCTGGCAACAGATAGACTCCCTGGTGGTTGGCATTGCGGAGCAGTGGCCACACATACACCAAGTCGTGTGGCTGACTCTCTCCCGTTCTGAAGCCTGAAGAACAGCCGCCTCCTCCGTGACAAAAACAGGCTTTTCCTCCCTCCTCTTTTTCACCACTGGCTCAAAAGCATAAGCGATTGGGTTTGATGGGAATTCATCCAAACAACTCTCGGCTTCGTCCTCTGACATTTTTATGTGAAATAAACCGCGTGTAAGTGAACTAGAACTAGTAGTACCACCACTACTATTACTACCGCTAGTACTTCTTATTGGCAGTAGCAGGAGGCAACCAATCCGGTGACGTAGGCGATGCCGTAAAGACAAAGATGGCGGCGAGCACACACACAAACCATGTCGTATATGAATATTAAAAACAGATTTTCTCTGAAACGGCTGACTTTTCAAACTAAATTTTTTTTGAGTGTGTGTCATAATAATCCCCACATCGCTATGGGGTGGTTCATTTTGTTGTTTCATGTCCTCTTTAAAGATTCGATTTTAGATAGAAGAGCATAAAAGCAAGATATTAAATGAGAATATAAAATTCACGTAACACTTGGAGACTGCTTTATATCACTGTATTTTGGCCTAGTTGTCAAGAAACAGATGCTCTTAGTAAAAGTTAGAAAACACATTTTTTTCCGCTTGCTTTACATGACTCAAAGAATTCTAAAACTACACAGCAAAAACTGAATTGTTTTATTCTCAGTGTTCAATATTTCTGATTTTATTTTTTTACTCGTGATGTGCATTTTTAACTCCATTTTGAGCCATAGAATGGACTTCAGTGTTGGAGTTAGTAACAGCGTTAATCCATTTAGACTTAGTTAAACTCCGTAAAGAGACAACAGATCTAAGCACCACCCACTGCTATTTCAAATCTGGGGGTGAAGTTTTTCCATCATGCCCTAGGAGTGTTTAGGTGTGTATTAGACATTACATGTATTTATATGTGTTTGGATGTGTTAAGATGTTCATGTTTCTGGTGGATTATTATTTGGTTGATGTTAAACACTTTTGCACCATGAGTGAAGTGATCCACTATACCAGTCACTTCCTGCCTGTGGCAGCATATGGTCTACAATATAGGGCGGGGTGCCGACTTCAACTCAGTGCAGGGACTTTGTTACAAGTATTTAATGTGAGCTGGCATTTTTATTAAGTATGAAAAGTGTACTGTTCTGTGTCAATAATTAAAGTTAGTACCTCAAATTTACAGCCAAAGTGAAAGGAAATAACATAATACATGTGTTAAAGTACACTTTAATGTGTGAGGAAAATAATGCTGAGTGTTCAAAATTAACACCATAAGACACTTAAAATATCAAAACTTTACAAAATGTGTTTTTTAAAACTCAAAAGCCATTATTACATAAACTCCAAAAAAGTGTTACATTTAACACTATGGGAGTTAACATGGAAATAAAAAGCAGGGTTTTTCTTTGTCCCTGTCAGAAGTTGATTCACTGTTCATTTGCTTCTTCTTTACATTTAATGTTGATATGATGATGGGATAAAAAATAGGCAGTCTGAATTTGGTGTGTTTTTTTCGAAACTCATTGAATGGTCTGTGCATTTCCTTGTGTATCTTCTTGTCTTGGTCAATCTGGTCTGTACAGATTCTTTCTGGCAGCTGAAAATAGTAGGGTTGTACATTATTCTTGGCATGATTTTGGTATCTGCAGATAAAAGCTTACAAGTTGATTCTTGGTATCAGCAGTTCTGAAAAGTTGTGCTGATATTTACAGTAAAAAATGTATTAGCCAGCAAAATGTAATTTGTGCAGTTTAAAGCAGAACCAATGGACTTCAGCTGGATTTTTAAAAAATAATTATCCTAATTTCTTAGCCTTTTAAGTGGATGGAAGTTTGGGGTCTGAACTTTAACTAGTTGGTATTTTAACACTTGGTATATTGTAATCATTATTTATTTTGTATAACTGATTGTTTCAGAGAACAACTATACAAACCTGTTGTCTAATTAGAAGAATTTATTTTTAGAACAGGTCATCGGCACCGATGAATTATCGGCCCATAACGCATATATTTTACATATTTTAATTTTGCCAAGAATAAAATATTAACCGATTAAATCCACCGACAATAAAGGCATTTGTTTTCTTTCTCACGGGACTACACATTCCGAAACAGTAAGTGGCACCGCGGCACACAACCCACTGTAAACCACCAGAGAAGAAGAGAAGCGGCCTCTGTGCTAGGAGCTAACAACACGGCGGAGTTATTCAATATTTACTTGGAGGACAACACGACAGTGTGTGTAGAATTTGCCCTGCAAAGGTCCTGAAGAGTGGAAAGAAGTCTTCGACTAGTCTTTAAAGTCACTTAAAGTCATTATCCTGACAACGTTAAAATGAAGCGGCAGTAGCCGCTAGCATTAGCCGTGGGCATCAGGACCTAGACAAAGGTTAAGACGAGGCAGAGTGCTGATTGAAACTGGAAACTGCAGAAAGTTCGTCAGAGCCAAAAGGCAATGCAAATAACGACAAATCATTCTGACAGTCTCCTGATCCACCGCTGCTTTCATAGACGTATACCTGCCTGCTCTATTTGATGTGCTTTCATTCAGTCTGATCGATGTTAGGAACAGAAGTTACAGACCATGGTGGACTTAACATTCTTAACCTATCTCTGATATGACTTATGTCAGTGCATATTTTTATCTCTATTTTGAGTGGCACATGATAAAAAATTAAAGGCATGGAAGATTCCGCAGTGCACCAGACAGAGCTGAATGCTCTGGTTTAATTCACTAATAATGAAGTGTTTTAATCTTTATGTAAAACATCAGCTCTATTTCTGACTTATGCAGCAAATACAAAAAAAGAGAGACCCAAAAATCTCCATTTGTTAAGTATGACAGCCTGTTATCATTTGTTTTCATGTCTGATTTGACATGAGTCAGCTGAATCCTTGTTTAGTTAATTGAAATGTCAGATTTGACCACTTGTCAAGAATTTATTCCAAGGGGAAAGGGGATAATGTCGGTTAGAATTAGTTATAAATATCTTTGCTCACTACATATTAACCCTTTCTTACCCCCAGATGTGCATAAAAACATGGAATAAACTTTTTTTTTAAAATTACACAATTGAAATTTTTTTTTTCGGTTATTATCAGTTATCGGCCATCAGAAGTAGGAAATTATCGGTTATCGGTTTCGGTTAAAAAAAAATACTTACTGTGCATCACTAATACAGTGCATATCAACCACACTGTATTAACACTGGTATCGGCTTAAGTGAGTTTGGAAATACCGGTACAATCCAGTATTGTGCATCCCTAGAAAAAAGACCTGGTGTGTATCTCACGTGTGGCAGTGCAGAGTGTTGCTTGTGGCGGTTGCTGGATAAAGATCATAGTTTGTGCTGTGAAAGACTGACTAGAAAGGGAGCTATTTGCTTTGAGTGTGTGGTGTGGATTGAACGCTGCGTAGGCAGACTATGTGGAAATTGGGCAGAAAATCTTTGTGTGTTATGCTTCTTGTGCTGTTATCAACTTCTTTTCATATTAAATTTAAATTAAAAGTTGTACAACAAGTCAAAAGGCAAAATTTAAGTAGATTTTTATAGATAGTCTCTTTAAAAATGAAATTAAACATACAAAAATCTCCATGGGCTATGTGACGGGTTTAATTCTAGTTTGTGAGATAGAAAACAGCACTAATAAACAGAGCAGATTAAATGTCTGAATTAAGAAGTAATAAAAAACTTTGTGAGAGGAAAAAGTTGTGAATCAACACAGCGGAGTATCTGATTCCTCTGAACATTATGTATAAACCTTGAGAAGACACTCTTATTACCCTGATTAGCCAAAAGGTGAGCACAGCAGCTTAAGGCAACAAATATATGCATAATGATTCACTGAGCTCCTTGTTCTCGTGGGGTACTATTGACATTTCTTAACAGAAGCTCTGCCATGGAAAAGCAAACTGTCAATGATGATGAACTGAGACTATAAAAAGGGCTGAGCAAGAGCTTCTGATGACTAAAGCAGTCTTCTGTGAAAATGACCTCCTGGCTGTGCATGCTTAGTACAAAATGTGCGATTCTGGCGCGCTTAGATAGCATGAAAGTTTCCTGAAGTAAAAAGTTGAATTAATCTAAGGACAAACAGGACGTTAAAGTGTTTAAAGAGTGAAACCTATCAGTAAGTGAAAAAGAAGCTGACAGACTGGATTAAAATTAAACTGAGGTGTGTCCTTACATTTATTCAGTCAAGTCATCAGTTCCAGAGATCCTTAGTCAATTTGCATTTTGTCAGTGAAATCCTTCCTTTAACTTTTAGCTTTGCTAGTGTACATATATAATATATAATAATATGTAGTGTGACTTATTCTGGGCTGTATATCTGTGCTGTATGTAACTTCCACCAACAGGAGGCTCACAAACAAAACATTACCAAAAAATGGCAGGTAGACTTGGCTGTTCAGCTCTTCCCACCACCACTGCTACTTGTTTTGACTTTAAAAGTATGTTCAGTTTAAAAAAAAAAACTGTCCTTAAGGTGTATTTACTCAATAGTAAACTAACGTTTTGGTTTCGTGAATGAATTTTATAACCTTGCAAAGCAGATGATACGCCCATTACCGTGTTTCTCATGGCGAATTCATCTTGCAAAGCTCCCGTCTGAACCGTTTGGACGGCTTCTTTTAAAAAAATGACCAAAGTTGTGTACCGACATGTCTACAATTGCCATGCCATGGTTCACGTTATGTAGTTCTCTATGGATTTACTCCTTGGTAGTGGCCACATCATGTGTTTTGTTGCTCTGCTTAGCCCGTGAAGATGTGACAGACAGAACGTTCAATCACGAGGATTTTTTAAAGCCTCTGCCATTTCCCAAACACTGTGTATGAGAGGTTTGCCAGGTGTCAGGTTATGAATTTTACATATTGAGGGAGAAAAGCTGTTAAAAGTGGGCTTCTGGAGAGCTGAAGTCACGCAATTAGGTTGTGTCCCATGAATGTGGGCAGCCTGGGTTTGAGTCTGACCTGTAGCTCTTTAACATCACTCTCTCACAGGGTTCCAACACACTTTTAAGAATAAAATGTAATACTTTTAAAAATATTTTTAAGGCCTGAACTGAGACAAATTAATACACTATTTTGAGTGGCACATGATAAAAAATTAAAGTCATGGGAGATTCCACAGTGCACCAGACAGAGCTGAATGATCTGGTTTATTTCACTATCAATGAAGTGTTGATGTAGGATATTTTGTATGTCAAAAACACCCAAATTTAAGGATATCGCATTTAATACCTCTTTGCTGTAAATATATTTTCTATAATAACATGCACACCAAGCATAAACTCAAAGAATGAAGAGAATTGAATGAATGCAGGTAGAAAACAACAATTAGATAAAGATTTATCAAAGTGCCCTGTAAAATTTCAGGCCTCTTACTAGTAAAATAAGGCTTATTCATACTTTTTTATGGCTTTAAATTAAAGAAAATCCCACCAAGACTCTAAAAGACTTTAAGGATCTGCAGGAACTCTGCTTTCATACCTGTTTCTGACTCTATTTACTGCCCCCTTCTATAATAAAAGCAAAAAATAAAGACAATATGAAGACATAAGAGTTCCTCACCAGTGATACCATAATTGTATCACAGGGCCAAGGACAAAAATATACTAATGAATCAATATTTTGCCCAACCCTGGTTAACAGGTATTAACCACTTAGCATGGTAGCACATCATATCAAGCTAGATAAAAGTACCATTTCTACACTTTCTGAACAACAACAACAACAACAAAAAAAATGTCTCAGCTACTGCAAAATATCACTCTGGTAATAAAAATTGATGCTGTGTGACACAAAAAGTGCTGGAATGAGATCTGTGAGTATGATTCTGTGACACTTTGTGATTTATTCCAACCCTTGAGGCATGCATATCTATTTATTTGTTCCTAAGAGTTATGTCTCAGCACATCCCCAAACTGCAACTTCTTTTATTTTAATAATGAAGAAATATGAGCTTACACACAGCTGGTTCAACAGGCTACATGTCTATAAAAGACAGCTGCTTTCTCTTCTGTGACATTCTCTGCTGGTCCACTAGAGTGAAACACTAAATCCTACACTGAGTGATAAGAAAAGCCCAAAGTGAATATGCCTCTTTGTATCACATGCCTGCAGCCTGTTCACAGGCCTTGAGCAATGCCTTTTAGCTTTATGCCTAAAGGGAAATTCCAAGTCATGCTTGTTTCTAAGAGTAAAAACTAAGTTGAATATGCAAGGGTGTATTTTCTCTTTAAGGCATAACATTTAAAGAAGTAAAGTTAAGATAACGGTTACAAGGCAACTACACTTTCATGCAAATATCATCATTATTACTTTTCAATTATATCTTAATCTGTTTCCCTTTAGCTGCATGAATAAATAATGTTTTCTTATTACATCTATCCATCTATTGATCTACCTGAAAAACCATGTAGCAAGAAACCTGTATCAGATAGCTATTTTTTGTAGCCTAGTAAGGCTGAATTAAAAAATATGAGCTGAACTAAGCAAACTGTCGGCACAGGTTAGGTTTTATTTACTGTTTATTTTAAATTATTAATCACTGTCAAAAATACAGCTCGAATATATGAGGCATATCCAAACAGCTGCTGCAGCCTTTGTGTTTTCCTCACTGGTTCCCATCACTTAGCTGTCGATTCTCATATGTCAATTAATACAAAAAGAGTTCAAAGAGTGAAACTCTTAAAGTTCCTGTCAAGTGAAATCCAAAATTTGTGTCTTGACACACTAGATATGTTGGAATAAGGTTGCTGTAAACGCGAAAACACTGAGATCAATGTGGGACTGGATTTTGGATTTAGATTGTTACAAAGTTTCTCCCCTCTTTCCTGGCTTGGTTTACTTTGAGCAGGGCCATTACAGCAACCCATCACATCACTGGTCACTATGGGGTATTATCCCGCCTCCCCAACGCTCCAATGATATTAAAACACAAAGCATTTCATCTCTACAGTCTGTTCTTAGCTGATGTCACTGCCTTCATTGGAATTTAACAGCCAGCTACATGCTGTGTTATTGGTCATTGTGAGGTAAATTTAGCCAAACCTATTAGCCACCGTAGCAACGGGTCATTAAAGTATCATTACAGAGTATTTGTGCCAGAAAACAGTAAATGTAATCCCCAGCTACTGTCTCTCTGCTCTTGCACAGAACCAGACAGCTGTGCTCTGGTCAGAGTTCACCATAAGGTCAGGGGGCAGGCTAATAGCTGGAGTGCTTGTCTAGCTTGTCTAGTGCTTGTCTTCAGTTCTGGATGATAAAAAGGAGCAGGCCGTGATTGTCTCTTTCCAAGCAGCCCCAGTTTAATCCCTCCTGTCAACTAGCACAACAATGCTAAAGCTTAGTATCCAAGTCTGTCACAGTAAAAGCCTCCAGTACTAATCATCATCGAAAACGTTTATTTTAAAGAGCAACATCAGAAAATTGTGTGTTTTCAGCAGCATCTTAAAAACAAAGGCGTTTCATAAAGGGGAGAGACACAAATTCACAAAACTCGAAATATGAGATATTGGGAATATTTGAAGATCTAAATACAAGACGAGAAAATGAAACAGACTTTTTAGCTCTATACTGACTGTGTAGTGACATAAATGTGATTGTTTCTCTGGTGGCTGACACAGAGAGCTGATAGGTCTAGTCGAGCAGACCGAAAAGTCCTCAATTCAGCATTCTTTGAATTTGACAGGAGCGAATTCCTCATGAGTGGGCGTGGCTTCGCCTCAATCAACCGACATGCCCATATAATCCTTGAGCAATTATCAATGCTTAATTTTTCATCATTTTGAAGTTTAATTTGATTATTTTAGAAATGTTTTTTATGACTGAAATTTGGCCTGGTGGTTCATAACACAGCTTCCTGTCTGCCAAACTGGACTCATCTCTCCTCCTCTGCCTGTGAGCATCTACTGTCTAAACACAGAGGCATGATGAGTTATGTCCATATGTTGAATTCATATTGATATGCCATCTTTGCTGTTTAATATAAATGTACACCTAACCCTGTTCAAAGGTTTGCAAAACAATTCTGATACTGTTTAAGAGGGGACAGGACAGTGGATAGTCCAGGAAATCAGGGAGTGAGAGTAGGGATGGGGATTGTTAATTTTTATTGATATTGATACCCTTATCAATACTCCTCATTGATCTGAGTCCTTATCGATACCACTATGGATATTTTTCTTTAGTTTGGTGGAAAGACAAAATGATGACAAATATTTGCACTAGAAGCTGATTGGTGCTTAAGTTAAAAAGCTATGATTTAGTCTGTTACATCTATTTTATATCCCTTGAATATAAACACATTCATCATATTCACAATTGTACTACATTTTCCCATTTTCATGTGACATTTGAACACATCATAACACATAAAATACAGTCATCCAATTTACTGAGGTAACCTGAATGCATCATATTTTCTGTCTTTCAGCTCATTAAATTCACTAATTAACTTCAATTCTGCTGATTCCAAACAGATTTCTGCACTGAATTTATATTTTTAACAAACACGACTTACAAAGTTTGGTAGCACTTTTCAGCATTTATCTGAGCAGCTGAAGAAGAAAACTGCCCTGAAGCAGCTGAAGAGAATGATATGAGTGCCTACTGCTCTCAGCACAGGCGGATATGATTGCATGCGACTCACAGGCAGAGTCTTTTTTCCTCAAGCTGACAGTTGAAGTTACCACATTCTGATTTAATGTGATGCACAATACTGATATGCTTTTGGTTTATGTCCCCCTTGAAAGAACTGATGTATGTTGTTGCACCAGTTATATCTTGGTCACGTCTCTTATCAGTCTCCTTGCACTGTCACTTGGTTTATGAGGGCGACATCTAGGCTGACTTACACATGTGCTATATTCCTTCCATTTCTTGGTGATGACTTTACCTGAACTCTGAGGATGTTTAGGGTCTTGGAATTACGTTCCATCACAGAGCCTGTGAGACTCGATATCGATAAGCTAAACTGTTATTGATTTTTGGGTGATTGAAAAATACAGAACTGGGTCCATTTTGATCCCCATCCCTAAGTGAGGGTGGGGAATGAAATGCAGGAAAGGAGTCACAGGTTGGATTCAAACCTGTACTGTCTGCTTGGAAGACTAGCTTCAGGTGCGTGACTTAACTGCTAGTCCATCTGCATCCCTAGATTAATATTTTAATTGACTGAAAAAACTTTCATATATTTTTCATTATGATGATGTTCAGTGGTAAATAACATTAAAACGTTAACTTCAAGCAAGAGACTTCATATTGCACATAAACAGCACATATAAAAAGTGTAGCTGGATCATCTATGAATCCACGAACATGATATGAACTTTTTCAAATTTGGGCACCAGAGAGTTGATTTAACCAGCCAAGGCTGTCATATTCATTTGCCTTCACAGACTAAGATTAAGGGCATAAGAGAGGATTTCATGCCTGTCCATATCTATAATAAGCACATCTTGGTTGCAAGAACTGATCTTGATAAAAATCTGCATCACTGTACAGAGAGCGGGGACATCACAGAAAAGTTTATCATTACACCCTGGGGTGACTCCTTTGAACCACTGAGAGATAAGTTTCTCTAAAAAATGCAATGAGGAAACTCTTGATAGAAAGTTAAGAAAATCTATCTTTCTTTAAATGTGGCTACAGAGCCGTCTGTGCACCTGTCACATTCAGCTGTAGCAAACAGTAGCATGCATGGATCTAAAATAAAAAGTGGGAGGTTTGATAACAACTTCTCCATGTTAGCATATGTGGGTTTAATTTTGGACATGTCTCTGTATGTATCTGACTGCCTGAGTGAGTGACACTACTTTCACAGCCACACCATACAGAGTTGCGCTAAGGGCAGGGTTTTGTTGTACAGAAGTCATCAGTAATGAAAGGTTCCCTCCACTGCGTTGATGAACTTGGATATTGCTTTAGCACTGCATCTGCTTTACTAGAACTGCACCATGTTTCTGTATGAAATAAAGAATAAAAACACCACCAAAAGCTTTCCATGCTGTGAAAGGTGTAATCGCTCTTTTGTGCACCTGCTTCCGCATGACTATGTGATAATTATGGGGAAAACATTAGTTGTTGTTGGAATGGTTGTATACAATGGCTGCTACTGGAGTGATTAGCTCAGATGTAGCCACAGTGGCACTTTTGTCAGAACTGTACAACACCTCTTTATTAAAAACAAGGGCAGAGAGTAACACTGAAAGCTTTCCGTAACAGAAAAGATGTTTTCACTCTACCCCCGCTCTGTTTTGGCATGGATATGCAATCATTATCATCACGGTTTTCCGGGGAATCCAGGGCCTGCTGCTGCGGTAGCTGATAGCTCAGATGTAGCTGTAGGAAAGGCAGTTTAATCAGAACTGGCCTAAGTTTCTTTTTAAAACAAGCGCAAAGAGTCACACTGAAAGCTTGTCTTGGCACAGAAGTTGTTTTTGCAAGTGTCCTGAGTGGCTTTGGCATCATTATTACATGAAGTTCTGCCATTAAGCCAATGGTGGCCTGCACAAGACTAGCGCTCACTATGTCATTTGCTGCTGTGATAGACCGTCATGAAGGTAACAACACAACGTTCCTCCAATCACCTTCTGAAGATTTTCTGAAAAGTCCTGCCCTTCCCAAATACTTTCTATGGGTGAATTCCCAGATGATTGTGAAATATATGCAGTCGATCTTGTGTGTCAGGTTTGCTGTTTCCTGCCGACAGGGCTTTATGTTTTAAACTTTAATGGTCCTTCAATTCTCAACCTACAGACATTAGAGACAGCACAATTACACATACTCGGCCAGAACACACAATTCAGTCAGGCATTTTAAGAGACATCCCAGATAATTGTGGTCAGCCTATACTAGGTTTTAACCTAATCTTGTTTTCTATTTTGTTATGTTGCAGCTTGATGCTACAGTCAAAAATGTAATTTTCATTCCCCTTGATCTACACCCAGTACCCCATCATGACAAAGTGGAAACAGAACTTAAGAAATTTTCACAAACTTATTTAAAAAAGAGAGAGATATCATATTTACATAAGTAAATGTACATATGTACACCATCTTATAAAACATCTATGATGAACTGGACCACTGGACATTACACTACTCGTTCTACTGACTGTTTAATGCTGCAGGTCCCAAGAGTTTACTCTGAATTGGGTAAATCTGCGTTCAGCATTTGCAATCCACATTATAGGAACACAATGTGGAATGACTTAAAACAAAATCTGAGGATTGATACACTAGTTTCTCTTGGGAAATTTAAGATGATGATCTCAAATAATTTCAGCACAATGTGTAATTGTTTTCATTGATCATACTTTCTTGTCTCGTTTTAACTTGTTCTAAATGTGTTTCTGTTGTATCTCGACATCACTGTAAATGAGGGAAACCTCAATGATTTTCGAGAATTAGATAAAGGTTAAATAAATAAATAAAATTCAGCCACTTTCCAAAAAAATTGAAATTTAGCTCAGATGACTCCCATTTATTCTCAGTCTTTGCTGAGATGTTTCTACACCTTGATTGGAGTCCATCCAATCAATTAAAATGATTGGACATGATTTAAAAAGGCACAAACCTCTCTATAGAAGGCCTCACAGCTGACAATGCATATCAGAGCAAAAACCAAGCCATGGGGTCAAAGGAACCGCTGCAGAGCACAGACAGGATTGTTGACAGGCACAGGTCTGAGAAGTTTGGCACAACCAGGACTCTTCCAAGGCCTGGTAGCTTGGCCAAACTGATCGATCAGGCCTTAGTATGAGAGGTGACCGAGAACCCGTCGGTCAACCTTACTGAGCTCCAGAGATCCTGCGTGATGGGACAAAGTTTCAGAAGAACAACCATCACTGCAGCCCTCCACTGATATGTATAGAATTATGGTAGAATGGATAGACAGAAGCCTGTCCTCACTGCAAAAGACATAACAGCCTGCTTGGAATTGGCAAAAAAAAATCTCCACGTGAAAACTAAGAACAAGACAACAAGAAAAAATTGATTTGGGGATAAAAGAAGAGCAGAACGACAGCAGGGTAAAGGTTGGCAGCAAAGAAAGGTTAGCCCAATAAGAGGAAAAATTGCCATCAAATTACAGCAAATAAATACATGAATCCTGTACTTTACCATTTTAGGGATATCTAACATAAGACAGTAAATCAAGTATCATGAGCTACCATTGTGTAATTGTCAAGCAGTATATAAGCTAATCACAGAATAGCTGCGTTCTGATACGACATGTTTTATATCCCCTGCTACTGCAATTTCTTTGCAATTTCTTTAACACAACATCAGAGATTTTAATTCAGGTGGGCTTGTGATCTTTGTGTGCATCTTTTCTCTCTTCATCAACATGCTGACGTTTGACTTGTTGGCGCTGTCTCTTGTTACAATGATCCCTACTAATTCAGCTGCTTTTGGTCAGCACTTGTGGCCTCAAATGTGTTAAAATAATCACACTCACCCAGGTACAAGAGGATGCACAAACATGACTCACAAGAGTAGGCACACATAAGTGCAAATAAATTAGCCTGTTAAAAACAGATTAAAGTTCTTAAACCTCTATGATGGTCACTTACAATTGCCTGGCTGTGAATCAATACAGAAAGGCAATAATGAAGACTTAATACAATGTTGGCGTGATATTATGTAAAACTATGAGTCATCATGTTTCTACGAGGTTCCTGCCACTCTGTTAGGTGTCTAAAGTTGTGTCTTTCAATTCACTTCTCCACTTAATCCTTCCTCTTCATTAAGCCTGCTAGAAAAAGATAATCCCACCAGCTATAGTCTACAAGACTCATTACATACTTACTCAAACATGTCTATTAATCCCCTTTTCTGCCCTTTGGTCAGCTAAATTAACAGGAAGGATTATATCTACAGTACTACAGCTGCGTGATATAGACCTAGAATAAGTCCTACCTTTAACAAAGAGTGATGAAGCACTGTCTAAATTGCACAAAAAAGGTGGTAACATTTGAGAAGGTGGGTGGAACTAGGGAAGAAGTGAATCCTTGTTCCTTGCAAGCGTGCAAACCTTACAATGCAAATGGATTGGCCAGATTCCATGTCTTGCATTGGGCGGATCCATCTCGCACACCTTGAGCTAAAACGTTTGCGTCCGGTCAGAGGATGACCAGGCATAGCGCCATTTGTGTAGAACAAGGCGGTTGCGACAGGCGGTTTTGTTGTTCTGCAAGCTGGTAGAATGGCAGCTGGTAAAGAGATCAGTGTGATGTAGCTCCAACGGCAGTTTCATCAGAACTGGACATGACTGCTTTATAGGCTGTTTGCAACCACGCAATCCCAAATGTCCATCTGGGGTCAGGAAGTGGGGGACAGCCATTAGGAATAATTGGGAAGTTAGTACTTAACAGTTCTAAAAGGACCAGTGCGCTGCCATTATCATCAGAAAATGTCTACATACACTGAATACAATTCATACACTTTAACCAAAAAGGGATTTTTACCACTGTTTAACCTTTTCCTGGCGTGAGTGAAATCAATATCACAAACACTCAGCACTGCAGACCTCCTAACATCTGGTGTTGTCTAGTCAGATGAAGGAAGACGAGTCTAGAAGAGTGACACAGAGCTAAGAGACTAGCTGAGCCCCTTTAACACAAAAAAAAATCTTTGTTTTATCACAAACATGCAATTAAATAAAACGGTGATAGACTATCAACTGAATCAACCTTAAGGGGTAATCCACCAAGAGATGATAAGTCGTTCACGAACAAGCCTGTTCTACAAAATGGTTCTTTTATGTCAGCCACGGCAGCTAGCTCCCGAGTACCAGTTTCCTTTCCACAGTCTTTTGCTGTTATTTAATCCACATTAAAAAAGCACAACCATAATCAAATAAGAAGCAATTTGGGAGCAAAACAACCAACTCTACTTAGCTCAGCCAAATGATCTGGATCTCTTAAAACAGACAGATATCCAAAGCAAGCAGGCCTTGGCGGACATCTGCTGAAGAAACATGGGTAAGATGAGAGTTTTATAAGCTAAACCCTGACAAAACTGTACTGACAGAAACCAGACTGCTTTGTTTGAAAGAGACCATACATGAATGTTGTGTTATATTGCTTGTCCAGGCATCAGACAGAGGCTTTTTAATTCCTGCCTGCTGCCGTTTCTCTCTGAGATTTTTTTTTTTGCCTGAATATTTCACTACTTCTGGGACACAGAAGTATCTTAAGAATCAAGAAAAATTATATTTTTGCACTTTGGATGCTTGGCATAGTTGTTAACAGCTCAAAACATGGCCTTTTTGGTACCATTTCTTTACGCAGGACCCCCGCAAAGGGAGTTCTCTGCTGCTCTGTGACATCTTCTACAAAGAACCTATTAACTGTTTAAAGCCAAGTGTATCATATTTGATGCACACTTTTTTTAGACATCTATCTCTGATCAATAACTTCCTAAAAAACCTTCTGTATACAATCAGTCAATGATAAAAGATGCCCTCCAGGAGATTATAAGTAAAAACAATACATAATGCATCACATGTGATACAAAAAATAAACATGTGGAATTTTATGGCATTTTTTTTCTTTTTTAAGATTTCATTAGAAGGTTAAGAGAAAAGGATTCCAAAAAAAGATCATTTTCTTGCTATTATTTGTGGTATCACGCTTTAAAAGGTTGAAAGAAAAGCAAAGAATTTGCTGAAAAAATAAGTTTTGGGTCTTCTCTCGACCCACTTTGGCAAGAGTCTGATCTGCCAGCTGATTCCACTGATACTGAACAGCAGTCTGTCAAGCTCACGTTTTGGGGGCGGGGTATACCTATTATGTCGTATGTATTCTTGCTCTGATGGCCTGACATGAATGGGATAGACAGAACATTCATCCAATTTAATAATAATAATAATAATAATAATAATAATAATAATAATAATAATAATAATAATAATTTCTATAGCACTTTAAAAAAGAGGGTTTACAAAGTGCTTTGATATGTGTAGAAGCAACAGAATTACAACTAACCCAAATAAAGGACAAAGAACACAGAACAAATGACACCCGACAACATCAGCAAAATCCAACAATTAAAGAATATAACCAAAAATAATAATATAATAATAATAATAGATCATAATTCACCAACATCAAAATACATCAAACCCAGATGTCATGTGATGCCGCGCAAACTACGGCATGTCAAACAACAAACAGAGTGCAGACGACATGTGATACTACACAACTAAGACATTGTGGACCTCATCAGGATGCAGGCTGGACAAATACATCAAGTACCATAAAAACAATAGAACTAAGTTGGAACCCAGGCAATGCAGGAACCCATCTGCACAGGCTGAGACCAAGAGGCCAAAAATTTATCATCATCCAATGTTAAAGACTCAATATACAGCCCAGCCTCACTATCAACATTCTACCATCCCAAAGTTCCATCTGCACACAAAATGACTGACAGATGTTTGTCACCTGTTGTCAGATGGTAGGAGGGAAAGCAGAGCGAGCGATGACAGCTTTCTCCTTTCAGGCTGAGTGATGTTGTCCATGCGGTCGACCCACATCTCGATCACGCTGCCTAGTAACTGGTCCATCTTATGATGAGAGAAAAGGATGGAGATTGGGTTTTGGATGAGAGGAGAGAGAAGAAGAGTTTATAAGAAAATATAGAGTGAATTTAACACTACAGGGATCAATTTTACTCAAATGTTTAAAAAATGTGTCTGGTGCATCTATTAAGTCAGTAAACTGACCTTCCTTGCTTGTTCTGTCTAAATTGTCTGCTTTCATAAAAGAAAGCTTGAAATGATTGAAAGACAACTTAGAGAGAACTTTAAAGCTGTCGTTTGTTAAGATTAGGACAGCAAGGCTGAAACTAGCAACATTTATATTGCTTTTGAGCAAGAACGGCAATGTCAGAGTTTCAAGTTTCAAAGTCAAGGGGCAAAACTCTGAACTTTAGGGTTGAGAGTGTAACCCTTCTTGATTTCTTGGCTCATTGCATTTAATTCCCCCTTAACAGGTACTTTGCAGTTATATCTCCCCCATACATTCAAAGAGAGTGTGCTGAGAAGACAGAAATGAAGGGCAGGAATGGAGCCTCACCTCCTGGCTGCACTCAGAGGCCATTTGATTGAGCAGAGAGGAGAAGAAACTGGAGTTCTGCAGCAGGACGCGGCCCATGATTCCTAGGTAGGTGGACATCACCACGGGATACCTCTGTTCAGCACACACACACGATGGGTGAGTACACAGACACACATGCTGCTGTAGGAACATAACCACGGGCCAGTGCTTTGCAAAGGTCATTAAGCATGATGAGGATAAAGGAGGTAGGTACACTGACACAGCAGAATCCTCGAAGGCAGTCTCTTTAACCTTTATAAGAACTGAATTATCAGAAAATGTCACCATATTCTTTGTAGGGATTAATTTATATATGACAGAAAAGGACAAGGTGAAGAACAGCTGAACATTCTGTTATTAATAGAGAATTTCAGGTTTTATAAGGTTATACCTGTAAACATTTAGAAAAGATGATGAAAAGTGGGTGTAATGCGCCTCAGGTGATAGGGAACGTCTGTCCTGGTTTGTCCTTTTATATAACTCATGTCCAGATTTGCACAATATGTAAAGGTAAAACTCACCTCACCGTCTACGATTCCTCTGAAGACAGCTGGCAGCAGGGGCTGGAACATGTGGGCTCCCAGTATGGGGCTAACCTTTAAAGCTATCTCCACCACCTGCCGAGACAGACGGAGAGGGAGGATGAGGGACTGTACTCAGACAGAGTGTGGAAAAGCAGCGAGGGAAAACAGGAGAACTGACAAGCCAGGCTCAGAAGCAACAGAAGAAAGAGGAAAATAGGAGCAGTAAGGGTCAGAAGCAGGATGATGTAACAACAGATCAAAGTGTTGGGGGGCGTGTGGAGGCGAAGAAAATCAGTGGAAGCTTCTTTTTTTAACGATGAAGTCAAAATGTGCAAAGCAAAACCCCACTCCTTTGAGGGTATTACAGTATTGAGATGCAAAGTTAGTCTCTTACAGGGTGCAGTTTAAGAAGAAATTTGAAGATCTAAGTTGTATCAAAGTCAAAACTAGCACTACTGACTGGCAGTTATTTGCCTCCAAGAGGTATACCATTGCAGGTCAGTGAAAGTACAGTAATGGGCCAGGGGGAAGGCATTTTTCCAGTAAACTAGGGCTGGGATATATGGCCTTAAAATATAAGTTCTGAATTCTTAATACCAAAGCCGATTTAGGATTTGAACTGATTACTTTCCTGCTTGATAATGTAAAATTCAGTGACCATGGTAGAGTAAAAAATTGATACTGTTGGCGTTTTCTTGGCCCTACGTTGTGAAATGTAAAATTGGCAACACTGATAATGTAATCCTAACTCCTGCTTTGTCCTCTGCTGTTATCCTGTGCAAAGTGCCCCAGACTTTGCACATCCTTTTAAGCTCATTGTAGATGCTAGTGTTTCTGGGTGTAGTGCAGGAATACTGCAGGAGGATGCATGTGGCATTGATCACCCAATTTTCTACTTTTGTTGACTTGTATGATTGTTGGAGGTGATCTTATATGGATAAAGAAAATAAAAAAATGCCTAAATGGCCAGCAGATACACCAAGCAGAGTGCCCAGTTCTAGTCTGTGAGGAAAACACTGCTTTGTCAGAGAATCCCCTCTGCTCTTCACTTTGCATAAATGTACTCATGTGTGTTAAGGAGAGAGAGAAAAAGCAAGCTGGTGCACAAACAATCAAATTATTTCTCATTATGATGCAGCATTTGCCTTAACTCAACTATGCCAAAGGAGAGTAGTGGAGGAAGTTCAAGAGAAAATCCAGATTTCAAGAGTTTAAAAATCCAGATATTCCACAAATATGGTAAAAAAAATAAAAATAAAAAATCACTCAGGCTGATCTAAACTTTGGATTACAGAGCTAGTCAAGTGTATGTTGGTCAACATGCATCTTAATAAAAAATTTAAAACATATCATTAAAGCAAGGACACATGAAACAATAATTATCTGCTATTTGTACATGATTTTACACAAAACTAAAAAAAAAAAAGGGCCAGACAAAATGATTGGCACCCTTTCAAAACTGTGGGTAAATTATTTTATTTCAAGCATGCTATGCTCATTTAAACTCATACTTGGCAAGTAACAGGTTGACTCAACCTTTGTGTTGTGTGCCTGTGTGTGTCACACCAAGCATGGAGAAGAGAAGGGAGAGCCGAGAGTTGTCTGAGGACTTAAGAAGCAAAATTGTGGAAAAATATGAACAATCTCAGGGTTACAAGACCATCTCTAGAGATCTTGAAATTCCTTTGTCCATTTGTGTAACATAATCAAGAAGTTTATAACCCATGGAACTGTAGCTAATCTCCCTGGACGTGGACGGAAGAGAAGCACTGACAAAAGAATGCAACGCAGGATAGTTGGAATGGTGGATAAACATCCTCAGTCAACTTCCACACAAATTCAGGCTGTCCTGCAGACTCAGGGTGCAAAAGTGTCAGCTCAGACCATACATTGTCATCTTAATGAGATGAAGAGCTATGGCAGGAAACCGAGGAGAACCCCACTGCTGACAAAGAGACATAAAAAAGCCAGACTGGAGTTTGCAAAAATGTACCTGAGTAAGCCTCAATCCTTCTAGGAGAACATTTTGTGGAAAGATGAGACTGAGGTAGAGCTTTTTGGAAAAGCACGTCATTCTACTGTTTGCAGAAAACGGAATGAGGCCTACAAAGACAAGAACACAGTACCTACAGTCAAACATGGTGTAGGTTCAAGGATGTTTTGGGGTTGTTTTGCTGCCTCTGGCACTGGGTGCCTTGACTGTCTGCAAGGAATCATGAAATCTGGAGATTATCAAGAGATTTTGGGCCGCAATGTAGGGCCTAGTGTCAAAGCTGGGTCTGCGTCAGAGCTCATGGGTGTTCCAGCAGGACAATGACCTGAAAAATATCTCAAAAAGCAACAAGAAATGGTTGGAGACAAAGCGCTAGAGAGTTCTGAAGCGGCCAGCAATGAGTCCGGATCGAAATACCACTAAACACCTATGGAGAGATCTCAAAACTGCTGTTGCAAGAAGGCATCCTTCAAATCTGAGAGACCTGGAGCAGTTTGCAAAAGTTAAAGAAGCTTGTTGATGGTTATAGGAAGCGATTGGTTTCAGTTATTTTTTCCCAAGGGTGTGCAACCAAATATTAAGTTGAGGATGCCAACAATTTTGTTTCCCATTTTTTGAGTTTTTAAAATTATGTCAATTTTGGCTTTTTTCTTCTGCTTTTTGTGTTGTTCCAATGCACATAAATGAAATAAACGTGTATACCAAAAACCTTTGTAACTGCAACAATTTCTGGGAGAAATTGTGTATTTTCTGGAAAAATTCCAGGGGTGCCACTACTTTCGTCCATGACTGCAATCCAGTGCTCCAATAAATGTCACCTAGCAAACATCATTTTTCTAGATTTGAGACATTTTGATAAAAGATTAAGTGTAACATCTGCAGAGAAGTGCTGCACGGTAACTAGTGCTTGTTTAATGTGGTCTTTAAACACCTGGCAGTTATACTGTGTACCCTGGGAAAAATTTGGTGAGTGAAAGACTGTATTAAAAAAATGGTTAACACCCAATCCTACATAGGATTTGGCATTTCTAGACAGTAATGTTCATAGACATTTACATAAAAAATGTATGTAAGGGTTGATAATAGCAGTGGGAATCACTGAGTAACTTACAACACAACACAATGACATTAGACCTGTACACTCATCATAATACAGAAACTCAATCATATATTGATTAACCAAAGAAAAGGTGACGTGAGGGTTACTGTTTTATTCACTACAATATGGTGTCATTTTCATATTATACACTTAATCTCTTAACTTCTCTTCATTTCGATCAAACATCATCCCACAATCCTCTGCCCTGTGAAGAGTGATTTAGTATGAAGTATTAAAATATTGTCATTTTGCAGAAGAGATTCAGTAATTGTTTCATTAGTGAGGACCATGATATATTGCTGTATGGATATTTTATCCTGCCCTTTCTAGTTGATACTAATGTAATCTTATAAAAGTCTTGCAATAAATCATGACTTCATGAAGATAATTACAATATTTTTCAGTTCAAACTTTATACAAGAGCTGAATTAAAGGTGCTTGCTGTGATGTTTCAGAAATATACCAGGGTATAAAAGATTTATCTGAGGGTCAAGAATTGGACTGGATGCAAATCAATGAAATATAATTCTATCCTCCTAAGATTTTCTAGTGATTAGTCTACAATCTAGCACACGGCAGCAGGGTGATGTAAAATTACAACATTACTAATGACATTTTGACAAATTAAAGCCACAAAGCGAATATTTAACTCAAAGGTCAGGCTGCGAACCAGAGGAACGCAGAGACAGTCAGTGAGGTGTGATGATGCATGTGAACTTTTCAAAGAAGTGCACACTGATTACTCTAAAGCCTCTGTTCTCAGGGTGCTTATGTGTGGTGAGCTGCTGGGTGATGTTGTGTAGGTTGACAGCTTCATTGTCTGCTGGCTCTTCTCTCCTCAGAACAAAGGATTAGAGGGAGCCAGATGTGCTGTAATGCTACAGAGCTTTCTTAAGCTAAAGCTCTATTGTCCTATTGCCATTCTGAATACTAAAACCACTCAAGCAGTGCAAATGGCACATGTAGTCTTGTTGCAGTTTCACTCTGACATGAACACATAATGTAGTTTTTAGTGTGAAAAATGCAAAATACAAGGTAGAGACTATCTTCCTCCTAATTATCCTATTTTCTAAAACAACAATAGCACATGCAGAGCACACACATGGTGTGTTGTTTCGAGGCTGAGAGAATCTAATTGACAATTTTTAAAAATTGCCTCCACTGGAAACATCAGTAATTATAACAGATTACAGAGACACGCTGACTGTTAAAATTAACGTTGATACTGATGTGTAAAGCAGCCAAATTGGATGTTTTCTTCATTACCTCGTTGTAATTCTTTGTGCCTGTTTTTAAATGAGCTATGAGATTCAGTGTATTTTAATTGCTGCTAGAAGTGCTTCATCTTAAAATGTCACTGGATCATGTTTTACAAACAATATACCTTTCCCAGAGACAGTGTAAGATGCCCTAACTACCACCGTTTTCTTTCCCATTTAACTAACCATGAAAACAAATCAGTTTATACTACATGTCTTCTGCTCAATGAAAATCTCTCTCTGCTCTGAATCAGCAGTTAGGTGTACTAGACTGTCAGCATTAAATTGATATGACACAACTTAAAACATTGGCTACTGTCATCAATGCATGTCACATTAATGCAGATGGAATGATGTCTGTCAACAGGATACAGGAACAAAATACTGTCAAGTATTGACTGATACAAAACAGCCACAGATGCAAAGGTGCATTCATAATAAATTACCTGTTGGGAGAAACACTGCCAATGTCTTTGGACTGAACTTCATGAAACACTGATAAGCTGGATCTGAAGTATAAAGGAAGCCACTGACTGGGTATCTCGAGTTCATTTGAATTTGAATCATATGTAAGGTGCCTGGGCCCTAATGAAAGTTTAAGTTTTCAGAGAAAAAAACAAAATCTATTTTATACCTCTGTGTGCTACTGATATAACCGTCCACATGGACCTAACTACCTTGAACGCTAATATGATCAGTGTGGCCCCCTGGCTTTGTGATGTGGTTAACAAAAAGCTCCTATAGGCTCAAGGTTATTTCCAAATTAGGGCTCAGTTGTTCAAAGTTATCCAACAGGATTTAAGATATCAGACACGATCAAACCTTAAATTAAGATAGTTAAAAAAAAATAAAAAATTACATTATTGAACAAGGTAACCATCCAATTTGTGTTGCTTAAAACTTTAGAGTACAATAAGGATAATTTGCTTGACTGGATCACTTAAAAAGAAGTGAGAAAACCACGTGATTGGTCAAAAAAAGAAGGTTCTTCATATTTTAAGACATGCTTGATCCGTCTTTTAATAGAATTGCTTAAAAAACAAAGAAGATAAAGTGTGCAGTAACTTTATTTAAAAAAACAGGAGTCATCCCCAAAATGTTGCACTAAATTAAGTCAATAACAAAAAACAAATGTTACATTTTAATGTAACTGTGAGGGTATTTCAGTATGCATGATTTTGGTCTTTCCTGTGAACAAAGCATGTAGAGTGAAGTCCTTTTAAACCTCTGGTAATCTGGATTCAGTAAACACTGAATTCATCTGTTCCCTGGATTAAGCTGATCCAAGACAGAATACAGAAAGAAAGACAGAAGGAAGGAAGGAAGCGAATGGGTAGGTGAATGAATGAATGGATGGATGGAAGGAAGGAAGGATAGATGGATGGATGGAAAGATGGACAGATGAAAGGAAAGCAGCAAGAAAGGATGGAAGAAAGGTAGGAAAGAAGGAGGGATGGAAGGAAGGATGGACAGAATGACTGATGGATGATGAAAGAAAGGAAAGGAAAGGAAGGAAGGAAGGAAGGAAGGAAGGAAGGAAGGAAGGAAGGAAGGAAGGAAGGAAGGAAGGAAGGAAGGAAGGAAAGAAAGAAAGAAAGAAAGAAAGAAAGAAAGAAAGAAAGAAAGAAAGAAAGAAAGAAAGAAAGAAAGAAAGAAAGAAAGAAAGAAAGAAAGAAAGAAAGAAAGAAAGAAAGACAGACAGACAGACAGACAGACAGACAGACAGACAGACAGACAGACAGACAGACAGACAGACAGACAGACAGACAGACAGACAGACAGACAGACAGAAAGAAAGAAAGAAAGAAAGAAAGAAAGAAAGAAAGAAAGTGTGGGGTGGATTACCAAACCCTGATCATTTATATCTCACTTAAACAACCAGGCCCAGAGAACTTGTCTCAGTACCAGAAACAGGGCAGAATTACAGCAAACAGAACTTGTATGTGATCAAAGGTAAGATTAAGAATTTTAATACTGACAATATGTAATGTTCTGCTATTAAGTAGCAATAATTAAATTATATAACTTTATATTGCTAGTAACTTTAGCATAACATTATGTTGATGTTCCAATTAACTTTAATGTTGGCTTGGTGAGGTGGATTGGGATGTGTAAACCATCCCCACTGTCTCTTCTTTTGCATAACAAGCACTTGTGCCCCAGGTGGACTGCTAATGTTAGCCAACATCAATGGCATCAGACATTTGTAAAATTTAATATGATTTTAATATGTTTTCAAAGATTTTCAGTTGATCTGATACAACCTGCAGCACCTTTGTCTTTAATCATAACTAAAGCCAAGTTAGGAAAGAATCAGATCAAATAAATATAACTGAAAGTGTATCAAATTGTGGGGTATTTTCAGTTGCTTTAAATGGAAGGAACCCAGTGAGAAGAACTCTGTCAGGCTTAATAACAGGAGTGCAGGGGTTAACAAAACTGCACTCTGTTTTTTAAAGTGCCTTACATTTTTCAGTTAACAGCTTTGCAATGCTTTACTCCAAATCCATTATGTTGATGTTTGGAGGTAAATGTAAAGGGTAAAGATAGAGGTGGCTGTCAGGACTGAGCTGAAGAATAGGTTTTGGTTTGAAAAAAAAAACAAACCTATTGTGAGAAAAAGAGAGGCTCTTCTGGTATCATAATCTGCTCTCCATTCACATTCAGCACTGTATCTTTCTGTTTCTGTTAGTGTGTTTATGTATATCACATTTTATGCCACCTCTAGTTCACCTGCGAATCACAGTCACACAGACAAAACAAACAAACATTGTGCTGGATCATAAGTAGGTAGGATGAAAGAATAATCCCAGAGGAAACAGAGACAGAGAATAAACAGAAGTGAGATAGTTCTGTGTATGAGAAGGACAGAGTGACGGTACCTTGAGCACCTGGACCTGTCCTTCATTCGTGATGTCTTTGAGCAGATCACAGAAGGATCTACACAATGATTCTGCATAGTTCTGTGGGTATAAAAAACATTTTACAAGAGGAAGTTGTATAAAATAAGTGAATCTACATCTACTGTCGTGTCTCTGTGTGCATGCCTCACCTGCAGGAACTCAGTGGCCGACAGGTAGATATAGGCGTTCACGATTTGAAAGCAGGTGCGCAGGTTCTCGGAGCTTAGCTCTGCAAGAGAATAACAGACGTTGTATTTTATCAAACTAGAGGAAAAAGTCAAACTGATAAGTGTAGGCAGGGATGCATCAAATGTACAGGGAAATGGACATAAATTAAATTTACTGATAAATGACCCAAAACATTTAGAATGAACTATGACAGCCCTTTATTTTTGTTATAAATCCTTAGTCAAAATCCATATTAGAAGAAAAATTCTGGAGACAAAACAAAGAATGAGTGGTGGAGTAAGAAGTCAAATGCAAGAAAAAGTTGCAGAGTAGCATAGATGAAGAATTATTGTCATCCAGCATGCAATAAAGATCAAATAGCACAATTTCAATAACAGCCCAATGCTAGGCTGCAACAACAGTCTTGTCCTGTCTGATGACTGTTCGTGACTTCATAGGCAAGTCTCTCTTCAATCCTGCACCACTATGATGGTTTTCAGATCTGTAACCCCATCATTTGTAAATCCAAAATATGTCTAAATCCATAGAAAGCTCAAACTGCATGCTGAGCTAAAACAATCCAGTTGGATCCAGGTTTTTCTCCCCAAGCATTTGCCCACTTCAAACCGTTGGAACCTTCCTGCTAAGTTAATTCAGTGGTCACAGCCTAATGATTGAGTGTGAGACTGTGTCCCGGCCTCTTACATACTCACAGAAAAGTGGAAAATCTCCATTTAACTACATCTGAATATTTGATTTACAGTTATTATAGTTATGCATATGTGTTGTATATCATTCCTCTACTTTAGGGAACAGAGGTTCTCATCTTAACATTTCATTTTTGTTAAAGCCTGCCTCTACTTCCACAACTGCACACAGACTACATTGATGTTTTTTTGCTGGATTTGTTCAACAACAATAATCATTAAACACACGTTCTGTTACAGAAAACTGTACAGTGTTTACAGGGGGTGGAAAAAGATTGTGAGAAAATCCAAAATGAATCCACAGTGACTCACAGGGGAATGAAAAACAACAAATAAAGCAAAGCCTTTGGGGAGTAAGGGTATTTTTATTAGACACTCTATATCCATTGATCTTTAATAATGGTGCAGAACAAAAAAACCTTGAGAATAAGAAACATTAAACATGGGGAGAAAAACATCACAGAAAAGGTATATATTAAAAAGAAAGGGATTCATTTTGATTTTCAGGATAGTATGATAAGTTTACCTGATATTCACTACCAATAAGATGTAAAATACCTAAAATATTTGTAGTCAAATTCACCAAGTCTTTGAAAGGTAAGAGTAACTTAATTCAGTATTTTAGTTGATCAATTCAAGTCAAATCTTTAAATCTAAGAGATATTTAACTCTACTCACTGAGTCTGAAAGGGTCTGCCCTCTACCAGTTGAAACCTGGCTGAATTAATTTTTCTATTGGCTGCTCTGGAGGCAGGTGACACATGCAGGGCCAGCATTCGTCACCGTAATGCTCAATAGTGACTGCCCAGTTCATTTGTGGCTTTAGTTTCAGAAGTCCAAATCCTGACTCAAACCCTCTATAATAAAAACAACAGTCAACAACAACAGTCGAAGCTCTTTTGGGTGGCAAACATTTCCTAAGCTACCTACCAACAGCATCCCTGTGACATGCTAGGGTTAGCGTAGGTGGGTAACACAGTTTATTGCTCAAGGTTTATAACATATAAACTTGTGTCTTCTAAAAGAGTGTACAGGGCCTCTTGATGTTTAACCCTTTCATTGATTTCATAAATCAATCGTGGTCAATATAACTTGGCTTTAAAAAAAATGTCAATGTGAAAACAGATTTCTACATAGTAACTTCAATTAAATAAAAATATGTAATGTAAGATAAGTGACTGCATAAATATCCATCTCCCCCTTCAAGTCAATATTTAGTAGACACAGCTTTGGCTGCAATCACAGTACTGAGTCTGTGTGGATAGATCTCAGTCAGTCTTTTACATCTGGACACTGCAATTTTACTCCATTTGTCGTTGCAAAGCTGCTCAAGCTGTCTGGTTGCACAGGGGTTAGGCATTAACAGTACTTTTCAAGTCCAGCCACAAAAACTCTATTGGATTGAGGTCTGGTCTTTGACTCAGCTACTCTAGAACATTCACCTAGATATCTGAACCAATTCTGTGTAGGTTTCGCTGTATGTTACACGTCATTGGAAAACAAAACTTCCCCCAAGCTGTAGTTCTCTTGCAGACTGAATAAGATTGTCCTCCTGACCATGGAGTCTCCCACATGCCTTGGGCAAACTCTAATTGAGATTTAACATGAGTTGAGGGCTCTGTCCATAATGTCCTCAAAGTCATTTTTGAAATATGAAATTCCAGGGTGGACTCTTCTCAGCAAAAAACTCTTGCATTTACTCTTCAAAAATACATAATAAATAGAAGCGTCTTCTGTTTGATTCAAACCCTCCAACTGAATCTGTCATACAGCAAACAAAGATTAAATTTTGTTCATAACGGTGATTTTCTAAAAAACAACCCTTTAAAGACTTTTAATCTTTGAAAATATCATTGATCCAACACAGGAGCATAGCTCTCTGTGCTGAACAGTATCACAATGCTGTGGGTATCCATGATCAAAAACTGCAACTTCAATTATTTATTATCTCCCAGCATTAAATATTTCCTATTCTTTCTCTGGTATTTTTTGACCTTGTGGTCTAAGTTTTATTTATCACTGACAGAATGAAGCCTTACCTTTTACTAGAGGACATGAATTGTGGCTATAATTTTTACACAGCCAACAGTCAAAATGAATGTGCTGATTCATACATAAAATCAGCATGTTTGTGAGCTCATGGGGCCTACATCAAAAGAATCTAACTGAGACACCTTGATATTTTATTATTGTAATGGAGCAGATTTGCTCAAAGAAGTTTAACCTTTAAATTAATTCCCTCTGCTGAAAGTACAAATTAGGCATTTAAAGCAGATATGGTTGTGCAGTATGAGGTAAAAATGCCCTTGAGGCAACAGAACCAACTGGACAGTTTGGACGGATAGAGGACAATGGCACACTTTAGAACTGGTATTGGGCTGTAACAGTATGCCAGTATCGGAGTAAATGGGTGCTTAAAAGCCTTTTTTAACTTTAACCCAACAAGGAGAAATTTTAAGAGTATTCCAGCCAAGACAGGTAGCAGTTTCTGACAATGAGTGGTCGTACATATAACCTGACATGCCAGCTGGATGTGTTTTACACATCCATCTGGGAAAGCTTCGATAGGAAACGTCTAAGAAAAGGCAGAGGCTTTGAAAAAACTCAGAGTGTGACTGGGTGAACGTTCTGTCTGTCACATCTCTACAGGCCAATCAGGGCAACAAAACATGTGATGTAGCCACTATCGAGCTGTGCGTGCGCAGCTACTGAGAATAATGTGAAACATGGCGACTATGGACACGTAAGTACTCGACTTTTGTCGTTTTTGAAAAGAAAACAACTCACTGCTGTTCTTTGTTCTTCTTTTAACAAAGAAATGTTGTCAAGTTCTGATAAAACTGGCGCTTTAGCAGCATCCACGCTAATCTCTTCCTCCATAACTGCACCAGCTCTTGCTGCTGCTTGTTTACGTCACGACTCTTCTGTGCCTGAAAGTACTGCCCCTCGTTGCTGATTGGTCTTGTCACTTTCTAACCGGGCCCAAATGGTTCAGATGGGAGCTTAACAAGACGGATTCGCCAGTGAAAAACAATGAAAGGGGCGTATCCATCTGCTTTGCAAGGTTACCGTACATATGAACAAAATCCACAAATCATGCTTATAAAACATTTGAAAGTCAAAACGAGCAACAATGTCAAAATTAACTACAACTACTGTATATTAGGCAGAGCATCTATTACCAGATGTGTTTGCCTCCAAGTAGTTTGAAATCAACATTAGAAAAACCACAGAGCTGAGATCATTCAAATAAGCTCTAAAAAAAAAAAAAAAGTCCTTAAACCTGATTCAAAATAACAATTTTCCAGATGCATGTCAAGTAAGGACTTCAGCCACCACCATTTTTTTTTTCAGAAACCTAGTTGCGACCCACTGAAAACTGCTCCGCGACTCACTTTTGGGTCCCAACCCACCAGTTGAGAACCACTGATTTAGATGACTTAGTCAATAGTTACCTCCCTGTTTTGAATTCCTAATATGAAAGCCTGCTAAAACATTCCTGTTCTATTATAATTAAGTTATCCTTCTTAATAAGCTCTATCTTAACAATCAATAATATTTAAGTAATTTAAACATTAATGCATCATTCGTTATAATCCAGGTGTACAGTCATCAGCAATAACAACTCACCTTTAACACTGTTGTACTTATTTATCTATACCATTACAAATTCTGAATTTTGACTGAAAGATTTCTATTGTTTGCTACAAATGCATATTGATTTAAAATAGCCGTGATTGGTTTCATGATTGGTTGGTATCAGTCCTAAAAAAAAAAAAAACACATCTCGTTTTAGCTCCATCATATGCCCTGCGCTTTTTATCCATTTCTTTGGCAAGATCGTGGAAAAACATTATATGATGTTTGCTGAACAGAATTTTCCCCTTTTTAAAAGCAGCTGACATCACCATTGTTTTGTCTTTGTAGTTCAAAAACCTGATCAGAAGTGTCCGCGGAGGGGTATTTTGTGATCAGTATCCAGATGGAATTCGGTGTTCTCTTTCAATAACGACAGGTTTTGAAAGAGAATCAGCACCCAGCACCTCAGGTCACCATTTCTCCAGAAATGCACGTGGATCTTTTCCCTCAGTATTTTCAGGTAAGCCCATGAGGCGTATGTTTGATCAGCGGCTGCGGTTTTCCATATCTTCTATTTTTGCAGACAGGCTCTCAACCTGTTGACTCAGCTGGCGTGTTGTCTTATTCAGCACTGAGGTATCATCCTCAACTAATCCAAGACGCTCCTCTGCCTCAGTTAGCTGACTTGAGTAGAGTTTTAACTTTGCTTGGATAGACTGCATTGACTGAATGACTGTTTCAAACTTTGATGCGAAGTCTTCCTTCAGTTCTGACTTCATGCTGTTAATTGCACGCAGGATCTCACCTGGCGGTGGGGTGACCATCTCCACGTTTTCCATGTCTGCAGTGATTTCTTCGGTAAGTAGTAAGTCCTCAGTGAGCTGTACAGATTCCTTTATCGATGTTTTCTTGCGTCGAGGCATCGAGTGTGTCGCTTATTCTTAATTTGCCCGTTTTCTTAAAAGCAAAGGGTTAATGACACAATTAGGGCAGAGCACCGTCCAACCTGCATCTGCTCACCACCACGCCATAACCGGAAGTCCCCGCTACCAGCTACCAGGACCCTTTGTTTCCATGAAGAATTTTAAACACCCTTCTTATATTGTGATAGGCTTGCCTCGCCTGGATAAATCAATTTTGATCATCTCTCATCAAGGCAGGTACCACCTCTACTAGCCTTCTTGCCAGAATCTTACATAAAATTTTACTGTCTGTGTTAAGCAATGAGATAGGTCTATACGATGCACAGTGAAGGGAAGACTTTTCTGGTTTTAACAATAGAGTAATAACAGCATTTCTAAGAGATGTTGGCATGTACCAGCTACATGCTTACCGTACATGTCAGGAAAATCGATGAGGGGAAAAAGGCTGTCACAGAAAACTGATCTGATATCAGAACTTCAAACTTATATTAGTAGAGTGAAAGCCACCATAGAGGGCAAACTACACAGATTAACAGGCACAGAGAACAACAAAAAATGGACTGAGGGAATTGATTAACTGTAACTTAAAATTCCCCCCTTCTACAAGTAACTAAAATACTCTGTTCCTTTATGAACGTAGATAACGTCTATGCCTTCTACTCTTATCTTCCTGTTTATCGCTCTCTGGCTTACTTTCTTTAAATGTTTCTTTATTTTGACACTTATAAGGAAGAGGCTATAACACAAGTTAGAGTTATAAATATTCAAGCACAAACACATGAACAGGAACAAGCAATAAAAAAGCAACAACAAACACAGCTTATTCATTTATGCACACTTGGTCTGCCTGAGGGAATCTTTCATGGGTTTTGTGAAAATTACATCCCTTAAATCAAAGACCTGAAACCTCAAATACATGCATTTATATTGTTTTGCTCCTCTGTTGCATGGTCTTCTTGTTCGAGGGTAAAGACATTTTAATATCAGTGGGGATGGATGGGTGCACACAACTACAAATCATTGCAAAACATAAAAAGTAACTAAAATAAAAAGTTCTTCAAATAACTCAATTTAAAAAAAAAAAACTACTTTTCAAATCAGAGATCAAATAGGTCACTTCCATCAATCAAACTTAGTCCAAACAAGGCGCTCCATGGGAGAAGATTTCAGGACATGGCCGGGTAGCACTGGAGAAGGTTCAGTCTAGCCATGTGGTTCATACAGGTGATATTAAGGTTGATAGAAGCAATATGTTTTATGCTGCCATCTGCCAGCCGTAGTCAGGTAATAAAGATAATATATGCAGCCATCTGCTTTCTGTGCAGGTACAAAATGTATTCCAGAGGCCTATTTAGTCAGCAGATAAGCCTGCATGAATATTCAACACTACAAACCAAGTATGGAGCAAAAATTACACTAAACACATGCAAGTGCAGGGACGTGACCACAGATCAAAAAAAGATAATGATTGCTTTTAAAACCAAATCAACTACAAAGATGTAGGGGGGAACAACAAAGAAAAATGATTAAAAAAGGTCAAAGTGACATTAAGTGTTCAGCAAAGCAGCCGCCCTGCTGTTTCTCTGTCATTTTATGCAATACGGGCACCGGAACGTAGAGAACATCACTCAGAAATAAACAGAGAGAAGATGAAAGTGGGCTACAACAAATGATTTCCTGTGGTCAGGGCAGGCGCTTCATTTTTCTAAAGAATAAAGGAAAGGCAACAGACTGCTTAACAGTGGGTGAACAAGGACACTCAGAGTCATCAGACGGGGGAAGTTTGACGGGTCTGCAATGCTGCAGGAGAGATGAATAAATGATCATGGGTTCTTTGTTGTGTCTGAAGCACTACATAGACTGTATATTAATACGGATGGAGCAACGGCCACTTTGGAATGAAGCCAAAGGAATCATAGCTCTCCCTGATGGCTCAAAGTGTAAACCCCGCCTCCTCCATGTTAACAGATAGGACATGGGGAAGGTAAAACACCAGTCTAACACATTTTTGTCAAACCCTGGTTCTGCTGTAACAGTTGGTTATTATGAGGCAAATCTATGCCCAAGTGTTTTTTCCCAAGTGATTTTGCTTTAATATGTAACTTCATAAAAAAAAAAAAAACAAGAGAGTTAAAGTCAATTCCATAAGCTCTGTAGACAAATGAGGCTCTTTGCAGTGCTCTCAACCAGACCAGGAAAGTAAGGGAGGAGAGGAGGGATAAAATTAAGTGAAAACCAAGAAGACAATCATCAAACCTTTCCTAACTGGCAGTGTTTGTTTTAAACCGACATACGAATCTGATTTGCTGTGGACAGTACCATCCAGAAGGATCTTCGATGTTAGATATGTGCGTTAGTTAGCATAAAGGCAGGGCACGTATTCTGCTGTTACCACAGCCAGCTCCAATTTGTGCATTTCTTGGCTCCAAATGATGTCACCAGCAAAACATGTTAACACCCTTTGTCAAGATATTTTGGCTTCACTTTTTAACAACCAAATGAGATGTAGAAGCACTGTCCATATTAATATAAAACGGTGGTTCACAACCTTATTTTGTCCAAGGCACACCTAAGATTAAGCCTCAAGGCACACCATATCCATAAAAAATAGCTTCTTAAAAACATGTTACTGTATATTAAGTACTGGCAGTACTTGGCATTATTCTACATACAGTATACTTGATTTTGTTTTAAACCTCTTCTTCCATTCAGTCTTTTAATTTCTTGATACTGAGGGTGTTGTTGGTCAGAGAAACTGTAAAGAAATGCTTGTTATTACTCCTAATAATAAATTCCTTACACTGCTTACAGCTTTCATCGTTAAAATGATAATATAAACAGCATAATATTAACTTCATCATGAACCATAATGTAAACTTGAATTCATAAAAGGAACTTTTACATTATTAATTTACATACGCAAAGGCGTAATCCTCAAATATGAGTATAGGTAGGACAGTAATAAATTCCCCACTCTCAACATACAAAACATGTTGAAAAATAGTGGCACTTTATCATACTTACCACAAAAACAGCAACATTTATGAACACAGATGCCAAGTATGAGATATGTGGCAACAAGAGTTGAAATATTTCAAATCTTTAATATCTAAAGGACCCCGTTATAATATAATTAATAATGCTGTGTAGACATCTGGGTTTTTTATGTACGGAAAAGAATTATTAGTAATTTCTTTACGTGATCTTTTGCTGTAAAATTCACGTTAATATTTACCACTTTCTCACGAAGTTAATTAGACAAACAAAGGGAGTTTGCATGTGAGTTGAAATATTGTAGCCTCAAACAGCATACACAAATATGTGAATACTTAAATGTGACTTATTAATGATGGCCACAATGAGTAGTCTATCCATCCCTGTTATTAAGTAAGGGAAACTGCTAAATCAAATCTCAACCCCAAGTCAAAGTTTGAAAAGACCTGATGTTTTCTTTTAACGCAAAATCAATGGCTTTAAAACGAACAGAACAAAGTGTTACATGCTTTTTACCTTGCTGTCAAATCCTTTTATCACATCTGAGAGTATGATAGCACTCAAATTACTCCAGCTTTTATCTGCAGGTAGAGTTACACATGCTTCACTTAGTTTGATTCCAAAGCTAAAAGGGAGGTAAACACGCACTTATGACAGCTATCAAATCTCTGGTCCTCCATCATGCCACCTCCACAACCACTGTCATTACTAGCCTTGCTGATAAGTTGTGCACATACTGTAGCAATATCCTCTGAAGGACAGTTTCATATGAATATCAATACAAAATGAAGGAGGCGAACAAGCAGTCATATAAAAAAGGGAAAAAAATGGATTGGATTCTTATTCTGGGCGGGAGGTAGGTCAGGCAGCTCAGAGCACTGAGGCCTGGACTTGATAAGACTTTCATCATTCCCTCCCTTCACTATTGCAAATGAACTCGAAGCACCCCTAGTGTCCACATATGAATACAAACAGCCTGTCAAAATAACACAGCATCTGGTTATTGAGAATAAATTCACCTTCATTTCCATTTTCTTGCTCCTTCAGTGTGACACCAAAGCAGCAGGGACAAAAGGAGGGTGGATTCAATGTGGACATATTAACCTTCAGCATTTCTACTTCTATTCGGCAACAAATCTTAGGAATGGAACTTAAATATTTGCTTAAGAATCTCTTATTAAAGAGCTCATCCTTTCCATTTTACAATTAAATGATTATTTCTGAACTATTATTATATTTATTATATTTACAGTTTTAAAAATAGAAGTTGTTTTCATCTTCTTTTAAAACAAAAGTATGCAACCATTCCTCACTGGAAACGTAGTTACAGAACTGATCTAATTATACAATAACTTCCAACAGGGAGAATGCCTTCTTATTACCACAGAGTGCTGAACTTTGCCAACGGGCCACAGTGTTCAGTTTATGGCCACAGAACAACTTTCAGCTATTAAGAAGCCAGTAAATCAGTCTCAGGACTGTTTGATACGATGGCTGAAGCTAAACCCTTGTTAGTTACATGTTAACATAGGAGCCCTCCTTTGACATCACCTTATCAATTCCTGCATCCAATGAACTTGTAAGTCCATGTATAGTTTCTGCCTGTGTTTCCTTTGAGGATGCCAGGATTGCTTCCCATAGCTGCTGTTTTGAGGTAAACTGCCATCCATGCTTATAGAGCTTCCTTTAAAGGATGCTCCGCAGGTTCACATTAGGGTTGAGGTGTGGGGATGATGGTGGCCACACCATGATTTTCTCCCTTTATGCCCATAGCAGCCGAGGCCTCAGTGGGATATTTTGCAGCATGGCAGGGAGAAGGCAGTTAGGAACTCCACATATTTTGCTGACGTCATTTTGACTCCTTCAGGCACTTTAAAGCGGCCTACCAACTCACTTCCTATAATTCCAGCCCAAAACATCACTCCACCACCTCCTTGCTGACGTTGCAGCCTTGTTGGGATGTGGTGGCCATCCAGCAACCGTCCAGAACTCAATCCATCTGGACCATCCAGTGTAGCACGACATTCATCAGTGAATAAAACTGTTTGAAAATGAGTCTTGTAAGAATCAGAATCAGAATCATTTTTACTGTCATTGTACAACAGGGATTGGTTAAGGGTAGGGCTGGGACATGAACTGAAAATTAGATTTAATTGCAATATGGCCTGCTGCAATTTTCAAATCGCAGAAGGTGCAATATTTCTGTAACCTGAAATGTGAGTCAAAATGCCAGTTTAAAACATTTTTTGGAAGCAGAAATGTTATGCATTACATACAATGCAATCATTCAAGTGCAATTTTTCTAGAACAGTCTACAAAAAATCTTACCTTCTTCATTTTTGCACTTTTTTCTCATTAAATATGAGAATGACAAAAAATTATTATTCCCTTCAACACAACAATTCACATCCATATGAGTCAAAATCATCAGAATTAGCGTTTTTTTAAATTGTTCAGCCCTTGTTTAATCTAATATTGTGTTGGTTATAATATAGAATAACCAATTACTTGTGTTTGTTGGAAAATACATTAGATGAGGAAAACAAAGAATAATCACACATCAAATTGAAATCTCAATACTGGGGGAAAAATCACAATTACATTCTTTTCCCAGATCTTTCAGCCCTAGTTAAAAGTGGCTGAAATACAGCTTTACACACATCAGCAAGCCTCTGGAGGATCCTGCATCGAGAGGTTATTGGGACTCCAGAGGCACTAGCAGATTCAAATACCTGTTTGCTACTCATTAGTGGATTTTTCACAGCTGCTTTCGCAATACGATGAATTTGCCTTACAGAAACTTTCCTCAACATGCCTTTATCTGAACGAACCTGTCTGCACTCTGAATCACACACATATCTTTTCACAGTATGATGATCTCTCTCTATTTTTCCAGAAATATCCAGTGTTTTCAAGCCTTTTGCAAGAAACTGTACAATTTCATACAGAAAGATCTCTTTTCCCTCATATTACATAAAACCTGTGACTTGCTTACCAATGTGGAACAACCCCCTTAGCGTAGTTTCCCTTTTATAAGACTCCCTTGTCAAACTAATTATCAAACCTGTCTGAGATTGATGTCGGTGCTGGACACTGACAGGAGAAGCAGCACAATTGAAAACTTTGACACAACACAGCACTAACAAAAACAAACTCTGAGAGGATTTGAGTCCACTTTCCTTTTGAAAGTCAGCATGAACAGTTCATACACATAGAGTATGTTTGAGGTTTACCTATATCTATAAACAGAAATATGCACATTAAGTCTTTAACATAAGCACAAGGTACCGGTACTCAGCTGTAACCTTTATTAAAAGGGTTATATAATTTGTAAAGAAGTCTAATATTGTGCTTTCCATGGATATAAATGAATGTGGATAAAAAACTGAAAGTCCCCTGAGAACTGTGATATAACAACAGAAAAGGCTGTTTTGCAAAATCAATATTACAAAAGCAATTATATTTTCCCAAGGACAGGATAACTGAGGACATAAACGTATACACATATACACTCCCACACACATACAGCCATCATTCACTGCAATCAAATAGTTAGAAAAACAGCTGCTAAAGCACTGATTAAGGTTTAGTACATCCTTCATGGCCCTGGGCGTATGCTGTACAATCCACTTCAGTTATCAACATTCACAGGAGAACTGGCCTCTCATCTGACTATGATAAAGGCTGCAAAAATGCCTCTAAAGGTTGTCAAGGACAAGATTTTTGGTCATCTCCCAACCTCATTTTCGCCTTAGTTGATGTTTGTCCAGTGATGAGAATTAAAGGTGTGAAATAAAAAGAAGCCAAAATCTTTACACCAAACTGTTTGTCAAAAGCCTGAGATTTAAAAATGGTTGGAGCTTTGTGAAGCTCAGGTTTAGAGGTGTAATTATCATCAATGAATGCATTCAAAAACAGCAGACAATTGCCCATTCTACGGCTCATTCTTTTAATTTGGACTACAAAAATATAAAAAGCACAACGTCTGGAGAGACGTTAAAGGATAGCTTCTAAAGAGACTCTTAAGAGTAAAAGAGGTTTTAATGTGCATAAAGGACTCAGTGTAAAAACATGGAAAACATCAGGGCCAACAGGAGATTCAGCTGCTGCCACTGGAAGATGAAAAGCTCTTGTGCTAGAGTGCCAGAGTCTTTGAAAATTTATGGAGAGTAATCAGGCTGAAAAATAGTGAGAAAAGCTCAGCAAGAGATTCAATGAAGTGGGAAAAATCATCTTTAGAGGCAGACATCCATACATGAGACGACAGCAATGATTAGAAAGCAGAAATAGTGTGACCGGGAAAATCGAAAATCTCAGTTTAGTTGATGCAATCGCACCCCAAGATGGAACAGGCAAAATATATTCTGAGAGATTTAGACAGGGATACCAGTCTATAAAAATCTTCAAAACTTTCTACAGAATGCAGAAGAGTAGTGTACGATTATCCTGGGATGTTTCATCTAAACACTGCATAGAAAAACAGATCTAAAATCTGCAGAGGTTGTAGTCTACAGTCCAAACCTGCAGTGGAGACCACATTTCTAAAAAGGCTATCATTTGTAAAGTTGTCTATTGTGACCCATCAATGGGCGGTTCATTCTTAGAAAAAGCATTGTGCAAGTTGTAAAAAAGTACGGATGGGCAGAGCAGCAACCAGTGTTCTGGGATTGCTCACAGCTCAAATCAGGAAGGCCATTTTTAACAGCTTTTCTCCTTCATTATGTGTAATTCATCCATGACACAAAACAATCATTTACCATTGAATAAAATACACCACATGGTGTGCTGTTTTTATTGCAAAATGTCCGGATTTCACAATAAAATATAACATTAAAATAAATGGACACGGTGTTTTAAAATCTGCTACTGTCAGTGGATTATGCCACATTATTTGGAGACGGCTGATGTTTGTCAATCATGATGATACTGATGTCAGACAGATGCATTAGTGCGTCCCTACTTTAAATGGGTACAATATAAAATGTGATATCAAATCAAAAGCCTGTTGTGGTAGACCGTGATAAGCAATTATAGCACCAGTGCTCAGAGAACTGACTTATAATGTCTTATAATTTGGATTTATTCACCAAACAGTGAGATGAGGGGGTTTTGAGACTAAATCTTTCATACATGGTTTATCCAAATAAGTATGCAGTAATCTAATATGTTACAAGAAACAGTTATTTTGTTATTGCTGCTTTGTGTCTTAAAAAAACATTCAAATTTCCTCCATCTGTTTCAGAAGCCCTCCAGCATCTGAGCCTCCATTATAATCTGAAAAAGCAAACACTGCTGAATTTTTTCCACTGAAGGAAACAGAATAAGTAGCAAGTAATTCCCCATGGAAAGAAAATGAATGGATACTTTAGGTGTATCACTTGCTCACTAATTTGAGTAAAAACCCTCGCAGCTTAGTCCTCATCATCACCTAGTCAGTGCACCACACAGCTGAAATGTGTCCTGGTTCAGAGCGCAGTGGCAGCGATACAGAGTGTAGTGCTAGTGTAGCAATTTAGCCAAGGCAAGGCTCCTGACATTCTAATTAGGGAATTTGCTGCTCCACTTTAGCAGTGATGGAGCAGCTCTCTTTATCGGGCAGGCCAGACCACTCACCTGGCAACCGTGACACCAAACTGAGCCAGACTCTCTCAATGGCCCACATCCCTCTACGGCTCTCCACAGACTTAATAAATGAACCACCCGATGTTGTGGTGAAAACGAGCCAGAGATGATGACTGCACAGAGTTTGCAGAAAAATACAGACTAAAGGACAAACAAACAATTTTCAGCTAAATGTTTTCTCAACTTTATGTAAATCATTGTTGGATATTTCTCAGTTTAAAGTTTTCGTTTGAGGTGAGAAGAGCAGTGTTAATTTTAACATGCTGCTGATTTATTATTACCTCTGCCAAGGAGGTTATGTGATCGGGTGGGTTTGTTTGTTTGTTTGTTTGTTTTTTTCTTAGTTTGTTAGCAACATAACTCAAAAAGTCATGGACAGATTTTTATGAACTTTTCAGGAAATGTCAGAAATAGCATGAGAAAGAACTGATTAGATTTTGTGAGTGATCCAGATCACCGTCTGGATCCAGGAATTTTTTTTAAAGCATTCTGTACTACTGGGAGATAGGGCTAATGCCAGAGGGCTGTGCTGTTACCACTTTGCACCAGGAGATGGCGGACATGAGTAACTTATTCAAAGTTTTGGAGTTTATAGAGTTTGAAAGTGGCATGCCCGGTTGAGAAGACGAGTCGGAGCGTAACAGAGAGAAAGACAGCAAAATGTAGCGAGAATACTCACAATGCTGGGAGGAATAGAGGAATATTCACCCTCTGCCATGACTTTCAGTCGTCCGACGAGACCATGGGTGCTTCCGCCATGACAGTCCACATGTAGCTAAGTCAATGCTTTTCCTCACCATGTCTCCACCCCACCGGGGAAGGAGTAATCAGTGAATTAGATTTTGGGAGTGATCTGGATCACCGTCTGGATCCAGGAATGTTTTTAAAGGATTCTTCACTATCGGGAGATAGGGCTAATGGCGGAGGTCTGCATTCTCTGAGTGCTTTTCCAGTTCTGATCTGTGACCATGTGTGTCTCAGCTGTCATTTTTAATCATGGGAGCTTTGGATTTCTCTCTTAAGCCTGGACCATACTAAGTCTTAGCAGAATATGAAAATATATATTTTTAAAAACCAATACATGATGAAAACTTTCCCCAATGAAGGAAAAGCTCTCCAAATATCTATTTAATATTACATCCACAACATGGCCAAAGGAACATATGCATCACATTTTATAAATCTATTCCTGCAGGTTTTTTTATTTGTTGTTTTTGCTTTTTTATTTGAAATCTTACTACTATCCTCTTTTAAACTTTCACATGGGACCAGACAAGGATGCCTCTAATATTTGCTCTAGCCCTGGAGCCTTTCTGCATTAGCTGTCAGAGGTAACACAAATATTAAAGGCATAACTTCAGGATATAAAGAACACAAACTACTTCTATATGCAGATGACATTCTGATGCTGTCCAGCAAACCAGAAATAACAGTACCAAATATGTCACTGATTAATTCCTTTTCACGCATATCTGGGTATAAAATCAATTGGTCTACGTCTCAAGCTCTGCCTTTGTCTAAATCCTGCCACCCTAGCCTTCATAGTGACTGGAAGTTTAAATGGCTTCCATCTGGATTGGTGTATTTACGAGTTATAATTACCCCAGGTTTGAAAAACATTATGAAATTAAATTCATTAACGTTTATTCAAAAAATTGATTGATGATTGATTATTTGATGGAAAAAATCTACTTTCTGAACAGTTAGTCTCTAAATATAATATACCAAGGAAAGACTTTTGGAGGTTTCCTCAAATAAGAGGCTGTATTTTAAAAGTAGAAGTTAAGAAAAATATTGCTCTGTTCGTGGTTTTCAGGAGTGGATGAGGTCAAGGGGAATGCTTAGAAATGGGACATCCAGGTTTTATAAGAAACTTAGAAAGAACCTCCAAACTATGAGGGTGTGGGAATAAGATCTAGGAACAATTATCAGCGAGGAGGCCTGGAATGGAGTAGTACGGTTATGGTACTCCACAGCCTGGGATGTGCAGACATGTTTAGTTTCACTTAAATAATTGATAGGAATTATTGGACTCCTTCAAACATGTCAAGGTTAGGACTAGGGTTGAACGATTTGGGAAAACAATCTAATTACAATTTTTTCCCCTATATTGCAATTACTATTTGATATGCGATTATTTCTCAAGTTCCTTCCATTATGTTTGTTTTTTAACCAACAAACAAAAGCAATAAATCATTATGTATTATAACCATAACAATAGGAGATAAATCTAGAGCTGAACAATTTTGGAAAAATATCTAATTGTGATGATTTTTGACTCGCATTGCAAATTGGATAGGAATTGGTGTATTGAAGGAATTTAAAATAATTATGTAATTCTGATATTTACTTAGAAAAATGTACAAAAAGGTAGGATATTTTTTAGCTTATTCTAAAAAAATTGCCTGTGGATGATTGCGTGATCTGTAATGCATAACTGATGCAAAAAAAAGTTTAAAACTGCTATTTTGACACAAATTTCAGGTTATATAAATATTGCATCTTCTGGGATTTGAAAATTGCTGCAGGCCATAATTGCGATTTAATCTAATTTTTGATTAATATTCCAGCCCTAGTTAGGACTCAGGGGTGATGATAGATGCTGGAGATGCAATAAAGAATGGATTTCATTAACTCATACGTTGTATGAATATGAAACGGTACAGGATTTTTGGACAGCTATTGTCACATGTATTAACAACATATCAAACTGTGTCCAAAAATACGTTCCTGGGTGAAACTGACTCTTAAATAGGGAGCAGGATTGTTTTGAGGCATTGGAAATCAACAGATAAAACCAGTTTGGGGAATGGAGGAACAAGTTGGCAAGGGTTGCTTCATTTGAACAGCTAATTTACAGAATGAATAATAATGTAAATGAACTCAGATCTATTTGGGGTCCCTGTCTGGGAGCACTTTGCAGAGAGTGAGAGCTATTGCAGTGATATTGCAAAGAGATATCTGACGCTCATTACTTTTGTCCCCTTTTTTAGACAGTGGAATCAAATGGGCTTGTCCTATGACTGTGATATGAACAAAAGACTTATTACTGGACATGAAATTTACTGGTTTAATATGAAGACAATGTGTTATGAACTGCCAAGACAAGTGTGAATGCCATCGTTTCTTGTTTCTATGTTGTCTTTTTGCAGTTTGTTCATTTTCTTCTTGTTTTGCTTTTTCTGCCATTTCACAATCCATCTTTTAATTTCCTCTTTAATATCTGTAATATGATATAATTCAATATGATTTTATTAGTTGTGTTTAGTTAATGAAGCACCATTTCTACACTTACATTCAAAAAACAATCTTTGAGGTTCTGCATCTTAATGGCACTGAAGGAAAGATGAACATAGCAGCACAGCGTTTACTCCTCATTTTTACGCAGTGATGGTGGAGCAACAATCCCTGTCTTTAAGCAAGCAACTATGTCTGCGACATTTAAGATATCACGCACAGTATTGAGGATATTTTTAATGTCAAGATGCTGTAGTTTTACAACCATAGCTGATAACAATTTGTTAAAAGGCTGCACAAATTTGTAGAATGTGGCAAATTGTTTCGTACTGCAAGCCTGTGGCTCTCTCACTTCCACACAGAGCTTCATATAGCACACACTCATGCGTCATAGTGCCTAGCCAAGTTGGAGAGATGGAGGGCAACTTTTTAATTCTGTTATGACATGTGAGTAAGCTACAAACATATGCCTTAGAGAGAGAGAGAGAGAGAGAGAGAGAGAGAGAGAGAACGTCTCTTTGTTATATTTCCATGGTTGATATCCACATGATAAACAAGTAAACTTTGCTGTTAAAAGGGAGGTTTTGGTGGTGAGCAAGTGAGGTGGAAGCAGTGGGAACTGTTTTGAATCATCGGTCACCTTGGACACATACGGAATTTTGCATAAAATCGAACCTGTTAAGAGAAAAACAGGAAACAAAACGTCAATTTCGGTATCAGTGGGAAGACATGATTAGAACAACGTGAAACGGGCTCATTGTGCAAAGGCTTTAACACTCTGTACACCTGCAGCAGCCTCTTAGTGCGCTGGCAGCACAGAGGCCGATGCGTTTTCATTAATCTATGATGTCAAGGTCAGTGAGAGAGCCTATTGGGTACAAGATTTTTAACAGATTAAATAATCTCCTTGATAGTCCAATTGTGCAAAATGGAAAAGGTCTATGCATCTGTCTGTGTGTGTGCGCCGAAATGCAGGCTCATCCTCATCATTCCAGCCTGTCAAAATGGACAGCCTTCAAAATTCTCCGTCACCCTTCAAAAAAATCCATCAATGACGGAGAATATTCGGTTAACGCGACCTCTGCTTACAATTATAATTGGCAACGTGTCTGTCTGTCTAGATTTGCACACCACACCATTGCTCAAATTGTCCTTGATACCTCTCAAAAGACTTCTTGAGTGTACTGGTTCAAAACTGGCGTCATGAAAAAAATCACAAGTATGTACAGATTTTCTATGAAATACCAAAATGTTGCACCGAGTCATCATTCGGGGACTTCTGCTGCATTTCATTTACCTTGGAAGTGGGATGACAGAGCAGGGGTTTTGTGCTACCAATCACGATATGCTACTATGCCTTTGCTTGGGTTAATAGTTGGTGTGAGGGTTAGGGATAGATTCTGCTATCGTTTGCCCTGTGGTAGCTATTTTCAACAAAGCAGAACACTGGAAAACAACTGGACTTCTGAAGCACGCCCACAGGGAAACATATTTGGATGAAATGATTCACCTGCTCCACTTTAAGGCACTTCTCCATGCTCAGATCAAACATGATAATAATGGAGATGTGTCACATATTGCTATTAGAATCATTCACTGAGAAATCATTGCTTGATTGCTGTATTGCCTGCTGTAGTCACCAGTGCTGCTAAAACATGTTTGAATAAGGGTCTGTTTCCTCATAGCAGGCATCACACAGCAGAAGGAGCGTGTGATTCTGTGTTAAAACTCCATGAAAGAGTGCACACACTAAAACTTTGGAAATAAATCAAAAGGCACAGCATTAATGTTCCACTTATCGTATTGTTTGCCATCCAGCACACATATGCACCAGTGTGCAGACGCTGAGCAATTATTAAGTAATTTGAGGGAAAAAAAACACCTCTTTCAAAGCAAACTGTCCTTACTGCATTAAGCATCTAATGATGAGGACAGTAAAAATATGGCATAAATGCAGTGATAAGCCTGCTTAAGTGATACATCTCCTTAGTTCCAGTCTTTCAAAGCAGCAGACTGACTGACATGGACACCAAAATGTACAAAATGTACTTCATTTGATACCTAGCTCTATGAGCATGAAAATGGCACTGTACACTGTAGAAAGCGGATAACAGGAGGTGATGCCATATGCTCACTGTGGCACCCCGGATTAAGTATTGACTGGCTAGTACTCATGTGACACCAATCAGATGTGTTGTATACAGGATATACAAACTCTAACATGAAAGGGTTCTGGTGATTAAATGAGAGAGATACCAGAAAAGAGGGAACCAAGTGTGGAAAAAGGTTTTGACAGAAAAACCTGAAAAGCTGACAAAACCAAAAATAAAAAAGTCCATTAATAAAAAGGATTATGTTAGAATGAGAAATAAAAAGAAAAAAGAAGCTACTTATGACAAGAAAAACAGGAGCATGTCACAAAAACTTCTTCAAAGTTTCTTTGAGGAGAGATCAAAAGTTTCGGTTCATTTGAGTCCACCTGTACAGGAGACTCCGATGCTGTGTTTGCAGAACAAAGACGTGACACAGAGGTGGAGAGTACAGGCAGCCTGAACTCTGAATCACCAAGGTTCAAAGATTCATCTTGACCTTGGAACCGGCAGGAGGGAAAATAACTTCTGATTGGTTCAAAGGCCATCACTGATATGATCAAAAGCTCAGAAATCTGGAACACAATACATCTGGAGTTTTCATGACCGGTGTTTGGAAGGCAAAGAATAAAAACAAGAAAAAGAAACAAAGGTGAGATCAAAGAGAAAGGATTCTGAACTTTAGTCTTTCAAGTTTCATGTTTATTGAATAACTTAGAAAGCTTTTAGGTCCCTGTCTATTTAGGAATAATTTCAAAGGGTTTATAATTGGACATCCTGCTGAGGGCTCATACAGAGACGACACATACGTGTGTTAAGTTCTTAAAGTTTGCAACTAGGAGTTGTTCTAAATACTTGTTCGCAAAGGGAAGCTAGTCATTGCCTTCTTTTGCATTTTCAGGCCTTGCTTTTTCTTTTCAGATCCTTGTCGTCACACATCACCCGGATCTGCTGGAAACACTGAGCACCATCTGTTCAGAAAGATGTGACATGATAAAAACCTAATGTACAGCTACTAAATGGAGCTTATAGTGATACTGCTCTCTAAATTTTGGTACATCTTGTATTCGTCATGTAGTTAATGATGTGCTGACAACTACTGCATATTCAAAGCCATTAAGGAGCAGTTTTAGATGCACTGGCATGGTGCACATTAAAAAAGAAGATGGCACTGTAAAGGAAATGTACGAGAAATATGTAATTTAGTATGACGTTAGTGCAGCACCAGAGCATGTATAACATGTTCAAGCTCTAGAAGAGGTGGCAGTGAAAAAAAAAAGCTCCATCTATTCACATTTATTATGGATGTGCAGAGCTGACATGAACAAAAAGCAATATGCTGGAGAAAGTGAAAATTCCTTTACAATACATTTACATATTATTTGGTGTTGCTTTCTTAATGGATGCTGTTTGCATGTAGCTGAGAGGTGTAAAAGCATTTTTCCTTTTTTTGCTTCAATGTGTTTGTCATTGTAAAAAAAGGCAGCCCTCATCTTCAAACATTGAAAAGCAAAGAGGAATGTCATCTCAACGTAAACACAAAAAGATAAAGGTAAAATTCAGGTCACAAAATTGGCCATTTTTTCTCTCTGTGATATCGTGTAAACCTAGATGGACAATAAAACAACATACTGTATACCATGATGCTGAATTAAACTTGAATTGGCTAAAGGAAGCCCCTTTGGATGCAGCCTTTTGTATTATCAGGGGCTCCAAAGAATGTCAATTATGAACATAATTATTTTAATTAAGAAAAATCTAATCTCAACAAATATTCCCCCCCAATATAACTGGAAGTGTCACTACTTCATGATTTCTTACAGTGGCACGTATTTGGCTCTGTAGGCAGTCTGTTGTCTCACAACCAAAAGGTTGTGGGTTTGATTCTGTTACATGTCCATGTGTCTGTAGACACCTAACCCCAGTTTGCTCCCACTGCTGCATCACTGACATGTGAATGTGTATAGATGAGTATGAACGGCATTACGTATTACTGATGGCCTCTTTCCCATACCCCTACCATCACTGTGTGAATGCGGTGTGAATGGGTAAGTTCGAACTGCAATGCAAAACATTCTACTATGCTGCATTAAAAATACTAGGAAAGTTTTTTTGTGTCCCAATGTACATTTTAAAAGATTAACATTACAAAAGAAAAAATCAGTAACTTTGAAGATGCATGTTTCAGCAAAATAAATGCTGTTGGCTTATTCACTGACCTTACAAACACTTTCTAGTGGTGTTAATGTCTCTTAAAAACAGGTATTTGCTTTGAAATGCTGTGTTTATGAAATAAAAAAATACAGCGGTAAATACTTTAGGTCTCATGTTAAGGTGAGGGGAAGGTTTTGGTGATCCCCAAAAGATTTTGAGGTTTCAACCAGGGCCGCAGTGCACTGAAGTTTCAGAGAGGCTGATCTATGTATTTTCTCATAATCTGCTGAGGACTTTTCAGACATAAGCAGGAATTCAAGGTTGCCACAAATGATTTATTATCCGTGAATCCTCTCTTTTTTTAAAATAATAAAATATAACAAGTGTTTTAAAAAATCACTAAGCAGTGAAAGTCGATTTCAATGTCAGAGTCAAATTACATTAGGTGAAGAACACAGGTACATCTCAAAAAATTAGAATATCATGAAAAAGTTCAACATTTTTTGTCACTCATTTCAGAAAGTGAAAACCATATATTATATACACATAGAGTGAAATATTTCAAGCCTTTATTTCTTGAAATGTTGATGATTATGGCTTACAGATAATGAAAACCCAAAATTCAGTGTCTCAGAAAATTAGATTATCGTGAAAAAGGTCAATATTGGAAACTCATGGTGTCACACCCTAATCAGCTAATTAACTCAAAACACCTGCAAAGGTTTCCTGAGCCTTTAAATGGTCTCTCAGTCTGGGTCAGTGGGCTACACAATCATGGGGAAGACTGCAGACTTGACAGATGTCCAAAAGACAGTCACTGACACCCTCCACAAAGAGGGTAAGCCACAAAAGGTCATTGCTAAAGAAGCTGGTTGTTCACAGAGTGCTGTATCCAAGCATATTCATAGAAAGTTGAGTGAAAGAAAAAAGTGTGGTAGGAAAAGGTTCACCAGCATAAGGAAAAAAACGCAGCCTTGAGAGGATTGTCAAGCAAAATCCATTCAAGAATTTGGAAGAGCTTCACAAGGAGTGGACTGAGGCTGGAGTCTGCGCATCAAGAGCCACTACTCACAGATGAATCCTAGACATGGGCTACAAATGTAGCATGCCTCGTGCACCATGCATATCATAGTGAAGTCAAGGTCCCAGAGTCTGGAGGAAAAGTGGAGAGGCACAGAATCCATGTTGCTTAAAGTCAGTGATGATTTGGGCTGCCATGGCATCTGCTGCTGTTGGTCCACTGCGTTTTCTTAAGCCCACGGTCAACCCAGCCATCTACCAGGAATTTTTAGAGCACTTCATGCTTCCTTTTGCTGACAAGCTTTATGGAGATGCTGATTTAATTTTCCAGCAGGACTTGGCACCTGCCCATGCTGCCAAAGGTACCAAAAGCTGTTTCAATGACCATGGTGTTACTGTGCTTGACTGGCCAGCAAACTGGCCTGACCTGAACCCCATAGAGAATCTATGGGGTATTGTCAAGAGGAAGATGAGAGACACCAGACCCAACAATGCAGATGACCTGAAGGCCGCTATCAAAGCAACCTGGGCTTCCATTACACCTGAGCAGTGCCAAAGGCTGATCGCCTCCATGCCACGCCGTATTGATGCTGTAATTCATGTAAAAGGAGGCCCAACCAAGTATTGAGTGCACAGAAATGAACATACTTTTCAGAAGCCTGACATTTCTGTTTAAAATATCCTTTTTTTATTGATCTTATGTAATATTCTAATTTTCTGAGACGCTGAATTTTGGGTTTTCAAATCATCATAATCATCAACATTTCAAGAAATAAAGGCTTGAAATATTTCACTCTATGTGTAATGACTATATAATACACGGGTTTCACTTTCTGAAATGAGTGACAAAAAATTTGGAACTTTTCATGATATTCCATTTTTTGATGTACATGTAAATGTCATGTTTTTTCAGACATTTTAAGAACCCAAATAAAAAAAATTTGAAATGTTTACCAAAAGATTCTGCACTGTCAAAGTCTAGAAACATCAAATGTGGCATATTCACTGATCAAAAAATACTTAAAACAGGCTGCCATCATACAAACTTATCTGGTCTCATATCTATATCCCCTATCAAGAATAATTTAGATAAATCTTTCAGATTAAGTGAGATTTTGGAAAAAATGGTTTAGAATGATGACTCTAGTTAAACCTTTATGCTCATCAGTCATATGAATCAAAGCTTTTATTTTTGTTTAGAGAAGGTTATACGGCCTACAGCTGAACATGGCATGTCTTTACCCTCTTCAATCTTGGATTCTTTGCTCCCGCCTCCATCTGTCGCTCTCTAACCCTCCATCATCTTATCTGACGAGAAACATGTGTCACTGCCTTTCATTTCCTTTCATCAAACCCTTCATTTTCTCTGTTCTTTAATCTTACCCCCTCTTTCCAAACTCTGCCCTCCTTCAATCCATCATTAAAGACACTTACAGCATTAATATGACAGCTGATCAGTGAAAACTAATGACTTGACGGTTCATCAATCTTAGAGAGGCAATGCAGACTGACGCTCTCTTATTGAAGCCACCACAAACTATAAGTGTATACACATTATTTGTGTTATAAGCAAGGATGAGAAACACATGATTTCTGATGATAAAATAAGACATGATAAAGAGCAGCAGAAGCTCTGTCAATTAAGTTTTTTTTCACGTTTCCCTTACTTATGTCAAAAGTTGCATTCAAGCAGTCACAAGGCAGTGATGCAGATGAAGACTATATAACGTTTCAAACTAACTCTGAGCGACCTCAACCATTTGGAACTGTCTTTTGAAGACAATCCATGATGGTTGCTGGTGGTTTTGTTTTTCAATAACTTACGGCCCATATATCATGAAACAAAGAGGTGAGGCTGAAGCAGGCGTCAAACCACTAGTCTGAAGAAAGGAAAACACTTTGAAAACAGTCAAACAGGGTCGTTGTGTTAGTAGGTGTGACATGAGCCTGATATATACTCTGTTCAGCATAGCGAACATTAGCTGCTAGCACCACCATTTTTGTTCCTCTCTGTAGATTAATATGCTTTGATATGTAGCCTCTTTTCACTTCAGTTGAGTAGTTTTATGCCAGTTTAACACTCAACAGCCTACATACCTCTTTGTTTCCATTTATCATTTGTTTATTACTTTCATACCTCACTGATCCTACTACATGCTAACTGCTAAGCTATTCATATATGCGTCTGGTGAAGTGCCGGGGAAAAGCTCAGACAGCAAGGCAGCAGCTATTAACTGAAGCTGGAAATAGTCCAGTAAAGGGCAATCTTAATGCCTCAGCATACCAGGACATGGCAACAGCTTGGGGAAGGCCCTTTACCTTTTCAACATGACTGTGCCTCAACAAAAAGCAAGGACTATAAAGACGCGGTTTAACAAGTCTGGTGTGGAAGCACATGACTGGCCCGCACGGAGCCCTGGCCTCATCCCCATTGAGCACCTTTCGGATGAACTGGAATGGAGATTGTGAGCCAGGTCTTCCCCTCCTATATCAGTGCCTGACCTCATAAATGCTCTATAGAATAAATGGGCAAATATTCCTACAGAAACACTCCAAAATCTAGTGGAAAGTCTTCCAAGTGAGTGGAAGCTGAAGAATGGGGGAGCAACTCCATATGAAAGTACATGTATCCGAATACAATGTCATTACAGTCCCCATTGGTGTAATAGTCAAGTATCTAAATACTTTCCTCCATGTAGTGTATGTTTTAGTCAGCGTTTCTACTCTGGTGTCATGCAGAAAAAAATGGATTGAATATAAAACATCTTTGAATTGTTACAGTAAATCATAAAGAACCACATTTTTTTTTGCCAGTGCAGTGATTCTGTTCGCCTTTGTGAAAAAGCCCCTTGGCTGCAGTTACAGTGTTCATCAAGTTCCAACTGCCTCTGTGTAATTGTCTGGGTTGTCTGGAATTAAACAGGAATGCTTGTGCTGTGCTTTGTAGAAAAAAGAAACGTTTCCCTCGTCTATTGACTTGGTTTTACTTGTCTGTTAAGGATGAAATCAAAATAAGAAAAAAGAAAAAGAAAGCGTCTTTCGTCTTTGCATCCATCCATGTCTAAACTCCTCAGAGCATAACTTTTACTGTGTCCTCTGTTTCTGTATGTTACTTTCTTATTCATTCCCCTCAACGTGATTTGTTGAAATAATTTGTTATTTTCCATTAGGAATGGCTGTTTCAAGCAAAGTAGTGAATCAAAAGTCACTGGCAGTTCCTTGAATATAAGTCGATTACTAACCCCCTTCAAACCACCACCATCATCCCCGCAAATACTCTGTGGCTCCATATGCAAATAAACACAGACCCTCACCCACTTTTATTAGCCTGAAAAACACTTGATAATAACAGACTGTTACACAGCACAGAGTTCACATCCCATATTTTAACAAGTCTGAGATTGTTAGATTTCTTCCAACACAACGGAAATTGCCTTTCATCACAGAAATTTTAAATTTAAAAACAATCTTTTGACTGAGTACCTTGTAGAACTAAGGATGTTCCTAAGCGTCTATTTCCCTATTCGGCTAAACGCTCATTCACATTTCGTTTAACCGACTAGTCTAAAGCAGAGAAAACCCCCAGAAAACAGTCAAATTCCTCACAGGGTCATTGTGTCAGCGGGTGTGATGTTAGCCTGATAAACTCTCTACAGCATGGCTAGCATTAAAAGTTAGTGCTGCCCGCCTTCGGTCCTCTTTGCAGATAAATATCGGGCTTTGATATTTGGCATCTTTTCACATAGGGTGAGTAGTCATACATGAGCTCAACCCTTGACAGCCCACATACCACTTTATTTCCATTTACTATGTTAGAAAACTGTCATACTACTGTTTCCATACTACATGCTAACAGCATAGCAACCGCTGAGCTTTTCATGTTCACATCCAGTGAAATGCCAAAGAGGAAGGCAGCGTCCATTAACTGAGGCTACAGCGGCCTCTAGTGGCGGGAGGTTCATAACAGTTGAAAAAAGCATTATAGACAGGGATTTAAAGCCTGTGTTCATAAAAAAAATGATAGGTAAATAGTTTAACCGACTAGTAAATCCCGTGCCGGCTAATTTGATAAAAATTTTTAAATATTTTACCGATTAATCGCGCACATCCCTAGAACCAATAATTTAATCAATCATTTACTTAATAATGTTTAGTAAAAGTGAAGCAAACTTCTTAGCGCTGCTAAGTACTGCTTCTTCTTTTCTTATTAATTGGTGACTGACATTTAGCATTTGCATGTGCTACAGCCACCCCCTGGCAGTCAGACTGCACTACTAGGCCTGGGCTTGAAAAAATCAATACGGCACTATATGGACAGGTGTTTCAGGTGTTACAGAATTGATATGACTGTAAATGCTTTGATGGCCAAATCCCCTATGGTGCCGTTAACGAAAAAGCCAGCAGATGGTAGCAGATGCTAAACGGCATGACACTGTGCACAGCTCTCTCACCAAAACAAGTTAGAGGTGGTAGTCACACCAGTAACATGGATCATAGTTTCTATCTACTGCCAGCAGCACTAAAAGCAAACAAACTGGATTATCTCTGTTTCGTCAACACCAAAAAGTCAGGAGTTAGATACAAGTCATGCAAGCTGTGCAGTAAACAAGGTAAAATACTGCAACAGGACAACAGCTAGGCTCACAGTGCTAATCTCTGTACCCCTGACCAGCATAGACTAATGCTGTTAAGTCAAAATGTATAAGTAGGTGTATAATACCAGTGAAACCAAAATATTATATGCATTGTAAGTATAAAAAATCAACAGTAAGAAATACAACAGAGAGGTCCATTTTAAGTTTAAAAAGTTAGACATTACTATATATATGCATTTATTAATTGCCTATTGATTATAAATAGACTACTCTAAATTTCTTGGATCTCTGGGGATCTGAATTTAAGGTAGTTTTTACACCTGATAGTCCAAGGTTGTGGTTTCGGTTCAGGGCTTAAATTACAGCATTGCTGTACTTACATTTATTTTGGTTCGTATTCACATTGAAATTAGATAAACAAGCCAAACCGTCCGGATAACATAAAGCAGTTAAACGTTTGTGTCACTGTTGTCCCAAACAAAAAGCGGTGAAGAAGAAAAGGAAATACAGAAGAAGACAAAACAGGGAATCCATCTCCTTCCACCAGTCTTTTTTTCACCACAAAAAGAATATGCTTTTGCCTTGGGGCATTCTGAGCAGCCAGCAAGGCAGCAAGCTGTCCAGCATGTTGTTCTTAACATGAGAGGAATGAATCAGTACTGAAGAAGAAGGTGAGCCAAAACAAAAGTGTGAGACTAAGACGTGTTGCCACGGTTACATAGACGCTGAGCGAGGTACCAGCAAGTATTTGAATGTATTAAATGGCATAAATACATCCATAAATCAGCAAGTATTATGCCACTTCCTGCCTTTGGTTTGCATGTTGGTCTGCTTAGCTTTCACACCTCAAACGAATGGCACCAGGGTTTGTATGGAAGCAAACCCCGACCCCTGTTTTAAAGTGGACCAGAATATCTGAGAAAACATACCAGAGTTTGTTTAAAGTGGACCAAAAAGCTCTGGTGTGAATGCAACCTAGGTGTTTTGAAGTGTAAGATACCAAACTTTACTACTTACCATCTGTTATCCTCTTCAATAAAGAACAGCAGCTGTGGTGAATTATGTGGCATATTTATTAGGACATGTGTATTATCCCAAATCAACATGTATCTGGATATGTATCCTACGGCCTCTGTTGTTTTTTTTTGTTTGTTTGTTTTTTTGGATACATAACGTATGAGGCTGTGAGAAATACCCAGCCATATGCATGACAACCAGGCTTCAGAGAAAGTAATGGAAAAAAAAAATCTATTTTTAAGATTGATAAAAGGCACATACAAATTTTGATTTGTAAAAATTAATGACTAATCAGATATTCAATAATCATGCTCCATGCATACTTTCATCCATTTTACTGATCTTTGTTTCCAACACAATACAATACACAATAACTGTCTTCCTCAGTCTTTTGCTCTGTGTTCAATGGATTCCCTATCTGCACTTTAAGTGATCAAATGCTGCAGTAAACCACTCAGACTGGTGTTCATATTAGTCCGACTCAGTCGTTATGTTCAGAAGTGCCAAATCAATACTGTTCCTCATCACAGTGAAGGCCACACACACAAAAACACACACACATCTCTACACACTGCAGCGATGAAGGTGTCCCAGTGCTCTAGGCCTGTGATAAATCATCCAGCCAGTTCCATTCAGTGTGACACCACTCACAGCTGCCTGCAGACACAGTGCGTTGGCCCTGGTGCCTCGAGGCTACTGCAAAGCCATAATTGTGATCTTTACAAGCTGCAAGAGCCTGAAGTGATAAAACTCTGAAATTTAAGTTTGTGTCCTTGGATTGCATCAACTTTATTTCCTCATTCTCTTAGTTTCTCTGTGATTTAAAAGCATTTGATCATGTAATCAGGTTTGTTCTTTTTGCCTTTCCCTTTGATGTGAAATATTTGGGCCCTGATTTTGTACCGCACACACTCAAACACACAGTCCTATTACAAACACCGACACCACAGTTTAACCTGATGCAACTACCCAAAATGCATCATAGTGGTGTTCTTTTTGATGTTATAGTAGTATCATCCCCCTATAATTAATTTCATTTTATGGTAATGCAAAACATGAAGTTGGTCGAGGGGAAGAAAACAAATCAAAGCTTGTTTGCACACACGTCACATACACGGGTATAAGGATAGAAAAGCAAACAAAAGCATCTGATATGAGCTTACCTAACAAAGCTGACATGTTCTGGAAAATTCGGAGCAGCTCCGGGGTGATTGCAGGGCTGTTCTCTAGAGTCACCAACCTGCATGATGAGAGGGCAGGCAGAACAGAAAAGTTAAAAGAGAAAGGAGCAAAGGAGAGAGCATAAAACAGAACATATGAGAGATTGTGAGAAAAGAAAACAAAAGACATGGAGTCGAAGTGTCAAAAAATAGAGACAAAAATGAAGTGGGAGAAATTTACAGACAGAAAGACAAAAAGAACACATTGACATCAAAAAGATGGATAAAACATACATGATGAAGAGGGAGTAAAAGAGAAAGAGAAAGGATGGATGAAGGGAATAACAATGTGAGCTGTTCCTTGATTAATAAGTCCCATACATAATCAATGAATTGAGCTTTGGAAAAAAACAGACAAAATGTTGACATCGTCACCATTTAGAATCAAATAACAGGACAATACCAAGGTGCATCTCAAAATATATCACAAATAAAAAATCCACTATCTCAAAATCTTAGTATATAAAGATCAGTACAACAAGAAGATTTATAATACAGAAATTTTGACCTTCTGGAAAACCATGCTAATTTATGCACTCAGTCATAGGTTGGAGCTCTTTTTGCATGGATTACTGCATCAGCGCAGTGTTGCATGGAGCCAAGCAGTCCATGGCACTGCTGGGGTGTTATGAAGCCCAGGTCTCTCTGATAGCAGCCTTCAGCTCGTCTGTATTGTTGAGTCTGGTGTCTCTCATCTTTATCTTGACATTTCCACAGAAATTCTCTACAAGGCTCAGGTCAGATCAGTTGGCTGACCAATCAAACACAGTAATACCATGGTCAGCGAACCAGTTTCTGGTAGTTTTGGCTTCACTGTGAGCAGGTGCTGGAAAAGGAAATCAGTATCTCCATAAAGCTTCTCAGCAGATGAAAGCATGAAGGGCTCTTAAACATCCTGGTAGACGGCTGACAGTGTTGACTCTGGACTTAATGAAGCACAGCGGACAAACAGCAGTAGATGACTTGGTACCTCAAACCACCACTGACGCTGGAAACTGAACACTCTGGACTTCAAGCACCTTGGATTCTGTGCCTCTCTAATCTTCTACCAGACTATAGGAGCTCGATTTACCAATGAAAAACCAAATTTACTTTTATCTGAAAACAGGACTTTGGACCACTGAGCGACAACCAGTTCATTTATCTCCTTGGCCCAGGTGAGAAGCTAATGATGTCTGTGGTTCAGGATTGGCTCGACACTAGTAATATGACACCACATTTCCTGGACCTTTCTGTGTGTGGTGGCTCTTGATCCACTGACTCCAGCTTAAGCCCAATCCTTGTGAAGTTCACCTAAGTTCTTAAATCTGCTCTGTTCGACAATTCTCTGAAGGCTGAGCTCATCCTTGTTGCATGTGCACTTTTACATGGAAATTTGACTGGAAGGGAAAGTGTCTTCAAAAAAAGGTGCACAAGCAATGTTAAGAAATCAATGTCCAATCAATCATAACATGTGTTATTCTTATATTCTTCTGGTTGTGATATTCTTATATATATTCTTATATTTTGAGAAAGTAGATTTTTGTGAGCTGTTATCCACAACATTTAAACAAATAAATCTTAAAATATACTTCACTTCCTTAAGTTAATCACGGAAAAAATAAACTTTTTCATGATGTGCTCATTTTTGGAGACGCACCTGTAAGCTATAAAACACCATGGAACTTCGCTAGTCTCTGTGTGTGCCATTCACATGTGGACCATTTTTCCCTCGAGGATATTCGTCATGGACTATGAGACATCACTAGATGCATGTGAGGGCTGCATGTGTTGGTGAAAGGTCATTGTGTAATTTTGTATATCTGAATACATGTTTCTGAACTCATTCATGTAATTTTCTTTTTGTGTGTTTTGTGTTTTTATCCTCTCTAGAGAACACAGTTCACATTTGTATAAAATGTGCTCCACAAATAAAATTGAATATAAATGAATAATTGAGTGACACCCGACCAATGCAGTGGAAAATGGACTGAATACTGAAAAAGGATGTGTCATGACCTCAGCTAGGCAAGAAGACTGTATAAAAGGATGTAGGGAGAAGCTGTCACCCATTACATTTATATTTTTGCGCATGTGTTTTGTTGTGCTTCATGTTCTGTTTGTATCAGAAAAAAAGAGTGACAACCAATTTCTGCAGGAGCAACTATAAGGCCCATGTGAGGAGTGTTAAGCATGTTATAAAACAGAATAAAACAAATGTTAATGGACTACTTGGGGAAAGACACTTTTTCAACAGAGTTAATATCAAAGGCAGAAACTGCTGCTGCTGGGTAGACACAGTTACTGACTGATTTGTCATTTTTCCGTTGCAAAGATTCTCCTTCAGTGACACATTAGAAAGCAGGATGAAAACTGTAGTCGAATATTTCTACTCAGACATGTACAGGACAACATCAGCAAAGACTGCTTTGTGCAGAGGGGCTTAGAAATGTCCAATTTTAGAGTAGAATAAAACACGATTACAGCTGTGTTACTCTGGCTGGAAAACTAATTTCCCTTTGTAGGACAATAAAGAGAATCAAAATCTGAATCAGCTTAAATTAATTCGTAAATAACGGTGTAGGTACCAGATGTGTCCGGGATGCCAGATCTGTCCGGGGGATGCACCTGCTGATGACATCGCACATTGTGATTGGCTGTGATGACGTAGCACATTTTTATTGGCTGGAAACTCACACTGTCTGATAGCTAACCCATTAGCATTCTACGACGCTAGCGTTGAAAGCTAACTTCAGTATCGTAACATTACTTACACCTAGACGTTCTCTTTACCTCCAAATTACCTGCTTCAAACCCTCTGTATGTTTGGCAATCTTTTTTCGGGGTGTGGGAAACGTAATTTAGAATGTTTGATTTTCCAATTTAACAAAAAGACGATCTTTGTTGACTACAGCAACTACATGTGGACAATCCATAATGCAGCCGAGTTGATGATGGATTAATATTGTAATCATTCAAGATTTATTCATTTAAGATAGATATTCTTGTTTTTTACTTAAAGTGAGTGACATTTTTAGTAAAGTATTTACTACTTTTAACCGTGAATTGTGTTTTTTTCTTGAACGATCCTTCTTTTGTAGGTAAAACTAATATTTTAACTATTTAATAGTAGAAAGATTTTTGTAATGAAAAAAATATATAAGTTTATAAAATTAAAAAATATATTTTAATGTGTATTTTTTACTTTTCAAGAATGAATTATTTGTTTCTCTCGTACTTGTTAAACTATTGTTAAGGACATCAATCACAGATCATCCCTCTGATAAACAGCAAAAGCAAACAGCGAGTCATGACCATTTCAGACACAGTAAATGTCGCAGGATTAAAGTATTTAATTCAAAATTACGTTTCCCACACCCTCAGCATCATCGCCAAACATACAGAGGGTTTGAAACAGGTAATTTGGAGGTAAAGAGAACGTCTAGGTATAAGTAACGTTACAACACTGAAGGTAGCTTTCAATGCTTGCGTCATAGAATGCTAATGGGTTAGCTATCAGACAGTGTGAGTTCCCAGCCAATAAAAATGTGCTATGTCATCACAGCCAATCATAATGTGTGACGTCATCAGCAGGCGCAGCCCCCGGACAGATCTGGCAGCCCGGACACATCTGGTACCTACAACGGCATATCGGAAATATCATGAATCCCTACCACAAACCGAAATATAAAGCTGCATTCCATATTAGTGGTGCACCAATAGTGAAAATCAGGGCCAATGTTTGAATTAACACTTTGGCTGATAATGAAACCAGCACTGATGTTTTTTTTCCATTAACTGTTGGTTGTTTACTTATGTGACTGATAACTTCCTTGTCCAGACCAGAGACTAATATTATTTTTTTTGTTGAACAACAGTATAATTCCATTCTTCATTACTTTAGAGGGGACCAAATCAACCATAGAAATACACAATCAATTTCTATTTAAACTTATTTTTAAAAAGAAAGATATGTTTCTGAAAATAACCACAGCATGGCCTCTTCAGCCTGAAATAAATCACTTCTTACTTTTTCAAAACAGCCTCAACATAAACTACATTGTTCCAAACAATACTTTTTAAACCTACATCTCTTTTAAAAATACAGTGATATTATACAAAAAGTATATATTCCCAGCCATAGCTCAAAGCCTAATTCTTAGTAAGAAGCCAACATATTGTCTAGCCTAACTCAACATCTTTGTAAAATGTTGGTATAACACCTGGCCCACACAGTCTACTTCTCAGTTAGATGTGTTTTTCTCTTCAAATATTAGCTCACAGACTTGTTGCAGCTCAGTCTTCTCTTCTTATCCAGGATGGGAAGCAGCCTTGGGTTGCAAGTATGCCAAATAGTTGTGCATCAAGCTACATGTGTGCACTTTAACATCTTCATCAAAATAGCTGTCTTTGTACCAGGATGTAATGAGGCAGTGATACAGGAAAGTGGATCAGACTATCTGTATGAATCTTTTGCTAACAGCTTCTAATTAAATAGTGTTTGTCTTTTTTAACACCACGATCAGCAGCTGTCTCCATGTGCAAAAAGATGTTTCAGGGCTCTTACTGAGGGGATCATATCAGCAGTTGATGAATCCGACTGCTGTGCAGTTAAAGTTGTAGGGAGATCGTTGTCCACGGCATATATTTGGTGAGGGTGTGTTTTTGGCCCAAGAAGCTTTGCATCATGTAACATGCAGCCTATTATTCCACTGGGTTGGCACGCCCTGCTGCAGTCTTTTTAGCTTAATTTCTGACTGAATCAGCACAGCGTGCACAAGTGAGTAAGCAAGGTGAAAAAGACTGACTATTTTTCAGCTCATTTCAGCCACATTAGAGACACTGTGCACTAGAAACTCAGCTGATCGGAGAGCCAGCTAGAGGGTGTGCACACTGTGCAGCAAAAACTTATCGGACTGCTGTCTATCACTGCTGTTGTCATATCTTAGTTTTGTCTTTCACAACAGCATGCATTTCAGATTTGTCTGTTTTCTAGATTTGACAGACATCCACAACTGTCATTAGCACCTGCCACATTTTATTCAGTGCACATTCCCAAGTCAGCCATCGGCCAGTGTTAATCTACCACAGATGCACTAGTGTATAACTACTCATTATCCATCTATACAGTACAATTTATGAAAAAGGCTAAGCATTCCCTAATTTATTCACTCAATACAATCCATCAATATGTTTTAGCTTTTTTAAACATGTCTCCTTAAACTGAAACAGCTTTGATGCTACTTGCAGAACCTTGCAGGAAAAACTCAACGATCAAAAAAACCCAGACCAAGGTTAGTGGAAAACTCAAGGAGATGAGACATTTGAGACTAATTTGATGCACACTCTCGACCTTCTAGAAATAAACAAGACAGACAGATAAAGAAAGGATACAGAGAGAAGACAAAAAAGAGCTGATAAAAGATAAAAGCATGAGAAGGAGTAATTGACTTTGCAAAGAAGCAAACATTTAGGACACGGCTGTTTATCAGGGATGGAGACATAAGACATTTGTTTTGCTCTACAAGCCTGATAAAGCCATGGCAGGAAAAAAAAAAAAGATGGAGATGAGAGGTAATAAGCAAAGAGATGATGGGAGAGGTACAAAAGGTTACCCGGCAAATTCTCTGTAACACAACAAACCTTTCTGGGATGTAATGCATTTGATTAAGTGAGTGCAGTGAGTGAATGATTTACAGCAGATTCGTGAGAAATCAGCCTTAAAATGGCATGTGCCAAAACAACAACATAAAAGGAAACTTAGAGAGTGATGAATTATAAACAGAATCATCGGCCACATAGAGCCTGTCAGTCACGTTGATTCCATTTCCCTTCACTTAACTCCTTAATGTTTGCATTTACTTCCTATAAAGTACCCAGTGTTAGTCAGTGATGACTAATGTAGCTTAAAAAGGACTCATGACTCAATCAAACAACAGAGAAAAGGACCAAAAGTGGAAGATAAAGCCAGCTGTAGTTATAATATGGATCTGAAGGTGGGTTATTGAGTGTGGTCTGAAATGCAAAGAGAGGAAATGAGATAAGTCAGTGCATCACAGACATCTGCTTCTGGAAGTCTTCTCACATAAAAAATAGCTGTGTTGTGTTTATACACAAGGACATGCTCACCAAAGCTCCAGTCCGTCCTCTAACAAATACACGTGTGGCGGCTGGGAAACGTCCGTGCTCAGCTGGATGACAGGAAGAAGGAAAGGGTACAGGTTCCTACTCTCTGCCCCGAGGCCCTGTGAGGACACAAACATACAGAAAGAGGACTCCAAATTAGGGAAAAGACAGAAAAGAATCCTAAGAGGAGGGTTAAGAAACTGTTAATCATGTGCATTAGATGAATGCCTGTTTATCACAGACCATATGTGAGAGAGATTGATAGACTGATAGAAAAGTTCAATATGCCAATGCCCTGACTCATCTTTTCCCAGAACAGTCTGTCCCCATACTCCCCAAGCAGACTATTTACTGCATTAGAGGCAACTTTTAAATCACGTTGTTAAAACGTTGGAGAAATCAGTGGTGGATGACAACTTTCAATATAGAGGAGGTGCCATAAATATTGGTTTCTTGTACTCAAAGGGCTTATGTTCCACTACAAATTACGTGCCTGAGGGTGTAAGAGGTGGTAAGGGATTTTTAATGTTTTTTTTATAGCTGCTTTAAGAAGAGTTAGCCTATTTACCTCAATCCAATAAGTTAAATTGTCCTGGGCAGAATATGTGACTAACACCTAAGCACCCCACGTCCCAGTGGTTCTAATCATAGTGAATCATAAACAAAAGCTTAACTGTAAGGAGTTATCTAACCAACAGAGCCATAAGTACATTTCAACTTAAATGCCACTTTTTTAGTGGCTTATTGCTTATTTTAACTCTAAGTGTGTTAATGGGCTCATTTTCTGAGACCCTTGGAGAAAACCAAAGCTGGCTCTAAAAACTAAAGTAGTCTGCTTAATTTAGTCAGAGGAGTGGGGCGTTTGACTCAGACATGTTTCTGTTTGACAGACAAACATGGGGGTTTGGTATACGAGATGCCGTCTGTTTTAGGGATTTCTCCCAGAGGGGAAAAAGGTTACAGTTTTCTTCCTCTGTGATGACTTCTATTGCCCTTATCAAGTCTACAACATGCAGTTTCTTTGCATCAGTGTGGCTTTTTTAATAACATCTGTTGTCTCCACGTGGAGATTGCAATTCAGCTGTATTGTCCCTGAATCCTGAAGGAATTATAAATTATCCAACTAATAACTAAGACAAATCAGTCAAAATCTTTTAGGCTACCTGACTGTCTCTCTCCTCTCTGCCTCAGCAAACAGGATTTAAGGGTGCAAATACTTTTAATCACATTTTATATCCACGAATTTTCAATACTGACCAATATCTCCTGATTAGAAATCAAATCTTTTTATTACAGGCTCACACACTGAGGTTTTATCATTTAAAATAAGAACATAAAGTTTCCTCTCATCTGCTGAAAAGCGCTGTGTATGACTGCATTTGTCACGTTGTGCATTCAGGAGCAGTTTGTTTGCTGAATGCAAAGCATGAAACTCCACAAGTTTTCCAGCAGGTTACATGTCTTGCTACACTTGACTACACAGTCAGTGGTGTGTTTTAAATGGTACGGTGCTTAAGAAGAGAGAGGAAACAAGGGAATAAAAACTCTAAATAACTGACATGGCAGGTTTATGTCAGTTAGAGGCTCTAAATGTCGATTTTGATTATTTTTTTAATGAATCCCCAACACTAATGTATCTATATATTTCTTGGGGTGGTTGGCTGAGATATCTTATGTCTTTCCTTTATTTGGAGAAGATAGAATACAGGATTGAAGGTGGCTCCAATAATTTTAACAAGACTTTGGGTCCTTTTGTGTAATTTTGTAGCTCTATGCAGTCTTTGGAAGACTAATGTGATGAATATCTGATAGTGTCACAGCGCAAACTGGATTATGTCTGCACGTAGCGAGGGTGGTCATTTGATTTCAGTTTGAAGTCCATAGGTTGTGCAGCCTATATGTAACATATGGCAGCTCCTTCTTCTGTGTTCTAATTTTCTTCAGGATGTCATTTATGCATTTCTTTTTCTTTTTGTTGCTTTAATTCATATTAACATTATGTGTGTTTGATCTTCATGTCAGTATCCTTACAGATTTAATGATGCATTTTACCTGGACCAGGTGGATGAGTGTAGTGAGTATGGCACATCGGAGCATGTTGTGTTCTTCAGACTGCTTCCAGAGCAGCGGCAGGTACTGAACCAGACAGCCGACATACGGCCGGATCTGAGAAAGAAAAAAGAACAAGGCATGTTTACACCCCTGTGATGTTTCGCCTTTACTTTGAATGTCATGGAGCTGTTACGGGAGGGCAAAGTGATCTTCCCCTCTGTCCTAGCTTCGGAAGTAGTAACAGAGGCATAACAGAGGTGAACACGGGATAATCAGAGCCATCAGGAGTGTATATGCATATATTGCGTGTATGCAGTGACACCAAATATCACGCTGTTGAGGGATCAATAGTAATGTCTTAAGGCGTGATGAAGGTGGAGCTTCACTGTTGCAGAAATACACTATAAACAAAACCTATAGACTCCTTAAGTGTCTCCTTTGTTGTCCCTGAAAGTTTGTCACCAAATAGATTAAAAAATACATTGTATTTCATGGAAAGTTCATTTAGTTTCATTTTCCATTAATTAATCCCAGCCTGGTTTGCCTCTACCAACTACAATCTGCTGTTTCTTAAACACCGTCAGTGAACTATCTTTAAAAGATGAAAAATGGACATACACTCAAAATTTATTATTTTCTTGTGAGACTGACAGGTTATCCCCGAAGGTGTCAATTCTTCGCTCCGTAAAGGTGCTGAAGGAAGCCAATCTGCCTGACACATGATGAGTGCTTGTACATTTCTTTCAGCTACAGAAGGAACAGACAGAGCTCAACTCCTTTGTCAGCTTGAACATCAATGTTCTGAATCTTCAGTTCACATTTCGAGGATGAAAAAGCCTCATACATGAGCATGTTACATTATTCTGTGCCTTATAGATAATGCAGTGAGCAGAAATATGAATGCGGCTATTTGATCACTGAAAGGTTGACAAGCTGCTGACTTTAGGTTTTACAATGTGAACTGTTAGTCGGTGAAATGTCAGTCCACACAAAGGCTATGATCATTTTAAAACTGTCCATCCAGTGGAGATAATGAAACATCACATTTTCATACAAACCAAGCTTCATGCCACCAAGTCTGAACTGAGCCGTCGCAGCAAAAAAAAAAACCCAAAAAACAGGCCATCTAATGATGTTGCCTATAATTCAGATTCAAATAGCAATCAGCTGCTTTTAGAAGGTTGCAAGCAGATTTATTATGAAATAGAACTGTAAATCTTACTTTGATAAGCACCAAATATTGACTCTGAAGCCAAATTTTGTCCGGATTCTGCTATGACATATCCAGAAATCACTTACGCTATTAGCTCTATGCAAATTGGACAAGTAGCAGAACCAGATGGATTCCAATGAAATTCTATAAATCACTTTCTTCAAAATTATTTCCCATCCTTTGTTCAGTCTTCAAAACATGCTTAAAAAACACCATTACCCGAAACAATGGTACAGGCTTTTAATTCAGTTCCTTGAAAAAGAACGACCCCTTAGATTGTGTTTTTTATCGACCAATAATCATCCTCTGAACAAATGTGGCACATTGTTTATTTGAATACAAGGAATATGCAACAAAAAAATCAGTGTGCAAGGTTTCAGTAGTCGCTAATTTTTTTCTGATTATAGATCAGAAAAATTAAAAAATCGCATTAGAAAATAACGGACTCTGTATGTGATGACCTTAATATAACGCACAGAAATAACTTCCTCCTTCTCACTATCGCCCCGTTCCTCTTAATTAAATTAGCTCTCTTCTCATACATCTTTTTCTCCCTCTTAAACTGTGTAGCATTTTCTGCACCCTGTTTTGTTTCTGCAGGCTCTTCTCATGTGTCTCACTTTTCCATGATTTTTCACTGGCAAACCTGCAGACTTTGGCCCAGGGTTTTCTCCACCGCATCTGTAGCATTTTCTAATATCCGGCTATGGCTCTAGTCGTGTGTCGCTGACCATGTTCACTGATCAAGCTGCTCTTTTGTCCTCTATTTAAGGATGTCTTGATTTTGTAACTGTCAGACAGAGTTCAGGACAAATTTCCTTATGGGAACATTAAAGTCTATATTATCTCATCTTTTCCATTTACCAGGGTATTTCATTCCATGTAAATCCATAATGTCTGTTTGCCGCCTCCACTGCTTATAAAAAGAAAAAACACAAGTCCTTTTAAAAAAGTCAGTTTTTCCTCTGACAGAAGCCTCTGCTGTATCCTGTCTTCATTTCTGCCACAGATCTCACGATCTCTGAACATCACTGTGAACAAATCCCCAAAATCACAGTCCAGCGCCAGCTCGCTCTGATGTGCCACATAATCACCCACACTTTGCTTATTACTCTGGTGCCCTCCATTGACACTAAGCTGAAACAACATTCCACAGTCACTTCATAATACAGGGGAAGTCGCTGAAATTATGACATTTGAGGATTTTATAGAAAATCTCTGCATATTTATGATTTTTTATGGCACCAGTTTTGTACCGGCACAACCAAGAAGTCTTCTGAGAGGTATTAAGGACAACTGGAGAAACAGCGTGGCATTCAAGTTGGCACAGACACACAGACAGACGGACACACCGCAAATTATAGTAGTAAGACGATAAAGGTACAGGAAAAAAACACAAGTTAATGTGCAATACTGTCTTTCTTGTAGAGAAAGATTTATTTCACATAATTTCAAGAAACAATTCACTTTAAATTGAGCGACTGTGAGGGTTGATGTTATGAAAGCAAGGCCTTATCTCCTCAAGTAGAAGCATTGTGGAATCAGGCTTTTAGAAAGGTGCAGAGCGGAACGTCACAAGCAGTTGAGAGTGTCAACTCATATCATCGTGAATTTTTGGTCTGAACTGGACTTCACACAATTTGCAAAAGTTTGTTATTTTTATATCTTAGAAAGTGATAAACTGTTTCAGATATTCATAGTACCACAGACAAATGCTCATTTAGAGAAACTGCTTTTAGCTTTAGCTTTATTTACATAAAACACTTAAACAGTCAAACTGCTAACTTTTGTTCCTATGGGTCTGTTCAGAAATATAACAATGAACTATTCCGTCTTTGAATTTAACTGATTTTAATAGTGATGTTTCCATTCTATGAATAATTTTGTTAACTGCTTATTTATTTTTTTGGCGCACTCTCAATGATTTGTTGAGTTAAAATAAGGTTGAATAATGAATGAATGAAAATAGCTTTTAAACAGGATATGTGTTAGGCCTTTGTGAAAGATCTGTGCTCAGTTCAGACTGTTTCTTGTCTTTCTTGACTAGTCAGTTTATCTAAATTTTGATTTTCATTTAATCGACAGGTAAATTTATCTAGGAACATCACTTGATAGAAGTAAATTCCATTGTTTTGAATACTAGAAATCAAAGTGTTCAGACACCATTTGAATGCCATCATTGTCACTCCTGTGTGAAATTGAAAACTGGGATGGCACACTTTGTAATCCAGGTGCAGCTGCTGTGCAGCCAACCAACTCTATGACATCTGAGCATGAGACTGAATAACGGATATCTAAAAGTTTTCTGCTGTTTTCTTGTGCTCCATCACGTTCTCTTTACAGAGGGCCAGGCTGCAGACCCCATGCTGGGATTTTTCCTTCTGATTACACCTTTATTAGGAGCTGGCAAGGTGCAGAAAGAACAAGACAAAAAGCCTTGAGGAGAAAGATAAAAGTGAAAACAGACCCACAAACCAAGAGTGGATGACATTTGTGGAGTGATAGCAGAAAAACGAGCTAAATCTTATCATCTGTCATCACGTTGGTTTCAACTGAAGCTGCACTTGTGGCCTCTTTGACAAGTTTTTTCAGCTGCTGCCACTCTTTGTGGCTTCAAAAATCCCTTGTGTGATGGGTAAGAATATTAATAGGACTTCTACTGACACTTAAAGTTTAGCCAGGGTGAGTGACTGGGGAAGACTTAACCAGAATGACAGATGGTGAGGATGAAAGCTATTTCTCTGACAGATTTAAGTCACGGGATCGTTTAAGAGAAAGTGCTTAAAACTGATTTGTAAGGAGCCTCGAGGGTCGAATAGAAGGTCAGTTTTTAACTGGTTGACAGTTAAGTGGATTAGAACGACTTATTGGATGCTCAGAAAAAAATAAAATCCATTTGGCCACAAAAGAGCTGCAGTGGCAGAGATAGGGTTTATCATCATGGTAAATGAGAGCAGACATCAAAACAAGGGCCGCCTCAGGTCTTGTGGTCTACTAAGAGTCAAGGATTGGACTTAAAGTCTCTTTTTTGGTGTGCCAGGGTGTGAAAAATTGTACATTTCTAGCAATCTTTAGGCTGTTTTGCCTTTGTGTTCTAAGGCTAGTAAAGGGTGACACATGTTATGAGTCTGTGTAAAAATGTTTTTAACTCCACACGTCTCCTGCAGAGTTTGAGGCTGTGATAAATTATTGTGGCATTTTTGAAATAGAGGAATTATGTCTGTTCAAGATTAATAACACAGGCTCCTCGAAAGATTTTTCATAACTCAACCTTACTTTATATAGGAGACTGAAAATACTGAAAAGTTAAGGAGTGGAGATCTTAAACCTTTTTTTATATTGATATAATTAGAAATACTCCTTAACAATTCAAGTTTGTATCAATTCCACTATCAATACTTCTCTATTATTTAGGAAGGGTGAGAAAAAGTTTTATTAAAATTGGTATATCTATTACATACTGCTGATTAAACAAAATTTTTCTCCTTCTTACAGCTATATTTCTTCAACCTGACACACTGGACTATTTCACATCTCCATGATATGGGATATTTTTCACATCTATCTGGGCTACAGTCCACTCCGTGTTTACGAAGAGCAAGACCTTCTCAATTTCAGAGAATTACTGGACAAATATTCTCTCTGTCATATTACGGGCCAATCAAAGCAACATATAACGGAGTAGCTGTGTGCCACTATATTTTTTATATTTTTGTACAAATATTTTATAAATTTTATATTTTATATTTCTTCCACTAAGAAAAGCTTCCAGGGTGCGCTACAGCTGCATCCACGCTAATCTCTTGACTTGCCGCCACTTTCACAAGCTTGCCGTCACTTTAATTAAATCACACCTGAAGCTAGTGCCTCGTCCTCCTCAAATGATGCTGTTTGGTCCATTCAATCAATGACTGAGAACAAACGTTCCAGATTTAAGCTTGCTAGATGGCTCCACCTGATGACAGCCGTGAAATCTGGCCAACCCAGCAGTAATGCATGGTAAGTATTATTAATGTTTCTCACCAACAACAAAATCTTTTTGTTAATGGTACATCTGAACACATCATGATCTTTCAAAAATGACATATCATACCCTTTTTCCAGTTTTTGACTCAGTTCCTGGGGATTATGAAGCATCTTACACTATGGCACGTTTGTGCTGTGCTTTGGACAGAATATAATATACAGTAGATCAAGCACCAGAGGAGGTTTTTGATACGGTTTAAACAAGCTGTTAACATTTCTGTTTTGGTGTTTATCTCTTTCAATGCAATGAGCAAAACATTTTAATCAATGGTCTTCTTTAAAGTCAAACTGTTAAACATGTTTAAAAGCATGTTAATTCCTCTTTCTGCCGGTAACACAGTGATAGGAAGTTTACTGTTCATAACTTTTCATGCTGCACAAAGCAACATCTCAGAAGCAGCACCATCTGACATAATAAAACCACTGAACTTTATTATAGATGTTTAAACCTATGTAAACCTTTCATATGGGATATGTGGATGATGTTAAAAGGCATTTGTCAATTATTTTGGCCACCAAAGTAGCATGTTACCTTTCTTAAAATTTATTGATCGTGTGTGATAATAGTTTAGATATATATTTTCACATTACCTATAAATTATAAGGTATTACGCAGAGAGAAAGAAAGAGGAAAAAAGGGGACAACTGGATCATTTGATCCTGTAAATTTCAACATGGATATTAACATTGGATCAAAGATTTTTATAAACACAACTTACTACAAGGGTGTGGCTGCTCTCACGGCTTTAAGTGGAGGAGGATAATTATAGTCTCATTTTGCAGCAGCTGGAATCAGCTTAAGTGCCACATTTTTGTTCAGTCGCTACTGCTGTTTTACTGTTGGATGGCTATTCAATTTTGTTCAAAAATTTTGCCAATTAGTGTATGTTTGCGCAGCAGCAAATTCATATAAATGACATTATTGAGTCTGCAAATCTTAATAGCAGTGTCAATAAGCACACTTAATGACACTGCCTGATTTTTGAACTTTGGAAAACAATGGTCATTAAATGAACTGGGATACCCAGGCCTCGTTAAGTTATATGTTAAAAGTATTTTTTCTCCATCTCATTTCCCCATTTCTCACCTGGATGTTGACTCTCTCAATGACACAGGAGATGACATGGAGAACTTGCATTTTGGTGTCACACTCGGTCACCTGCTGTAACAACTGGAAAAGCAGCCCGAAGATGGACTCGAGGTACTACACAAAAAAACGAGAGGAAGAATCAGAATAGAAAGAGGGAAACAAAAACATTTTCATTATAACTTCTGGTCTAATACTGCTCTTATTTTCACATAGATGATACTCACTGGGAGAAACTGCTCCGTCCGGAACTCAAAGTCATCAACAGGTGATCACAGGTTAAGGTGAAATCAGACTGCCCAGGGGTGTGAAATCATATCATCATTGAATTAATATTCATTCATTTCCCAGAGGAGGACCTGATCATGCTTATATGACATTTTGTGCAGTCAGAGTTAAATAAAAGTAAAGCATGACCAATGTATGAGTTGCAGAAAAAGGACCTTGTAAAGGATATTGAGCTTCAGTGTCGTAGCGGTCTCGATACGCACCTGAAGAGGAAGAAAAGGTAATAATTAGTAGGTTAAGAAATTAGACATCATCCTTTTTTATGCTGACAGAATCAGGTTATCAGGGGTATAGAGTCCTCGTGATGTTTTTAAGAGATTGAGGTTTAAAATTGAGCAAAAGAGATAAAACATACAAGCATGAATAAACAACATAAGAAACCCTGCAGCAATAAAACCAAACACTAAATATACAATGGATTTTCCTTAATTGCAGTCCTTGATTTGTTTTTTTTAATTTGTTGTTTTCAACCCAATGGTTCTACATGAGAACTGAAATACAGCTGCAGAGGGCCAGCAACACAGTTCATTAAAAGTCATAACCATCTGTGGTTTTATCATTTGGGTAGAGGTGAAGAATTGTCTGGGGCCTCTAGCTCCCGGGGGCCTTAAGATAAAATCATAAGCCTGCATTCAATATTAGGTATACTGCAAAACTTAAGTTCAGTGATAAATAAGTGTATTTTGAATGTTAAAAAAGGGCCAGGGGTAAAAACTGTAGCACCAAAATATATTTTGATTAGGGATGCACGGAAATGAAAATTCTTGGCAAAACCGTAAACCAAAAATGAGGAAACCAAGGCCGAAAACTGAAAACCATAACACCGAAAGAAATTATTATGCCAATTATTAGTACCACTGCATTTATGGCTATGACTGTGTACTAACCTCACTAAAATCAATTGCAATTGCATAAATTAATATTAATGCTTCAAAGAAATAAATCAATTACAAAAATATGTAAATATCGATTAACCACTGACTTTCCAACAATGCACAATATAAAATAAAATAAAATACAAAATAAAATGTAAACTTGACCCCACTCATGTATACATTAAATCAGTGGTTCTCAACCTTTTTTCAGTCGTGTACCCCCTGTGAAGTATTTTTTCAGCCAAGTACTCCCTAAACAGCGCAAAGCTTTTTGGCCAAAAAGAAAGACATTAAAGAGTGCTGTGACAGCCGTCTGATTTATCAAACTTTGTAACTGATAAACACTTTGAAATTACAAATATTAGATTTTTCATCTTCATCTTTCATCTTCTGAAGGATTACTGTGTTAAAGTTGCAATGTATTATCTGTGATCATATACTTCCATCTTCATAAGTAATATCTGGCCTAGAGACATGTTAAAATATGTAAATGCATTGAGTTTAAATCAAAATGGTTTTTGAGATGCGATGAGTCAGTGCTGTTGGGTTTTGGGGTATTTATATTTCAGATTTGAGTATGTCCTGAAGTTCTTTTGCTCAACATCTGACTTCCAGGCAAATGCAACGCAGCATGACTCACTGATTTGAAGTCTATGATGAGTCAAAAGACAAGGATGAGACTTTCCAGTGTCAATTAGCAGATGTCTTCCCCTAAAGCAATCTACAACTGAAAGATAAAAAGGTGTTCAAGTCGTAAAAGATTTACCCAAAGGTCTACACTGGGTACTGATTGTGCCCTGACCAGGACCTGACCCATGACATCCTGTACCAAAGACAGTGATGTAAACCACTTAACTAATCGGCCAACACTTGAAGGTTCAAGTGCGAAATACTCTTCTTTGTTAGTTAAACCTGCTCACCAGGAAATGAAACATGCCGCCACCTACTGACTGAACCTTTACGACATTCAATTTGCTCCACATGCTTCATTTGAATTCAATATAAACTGTAATAAATAACGTTGATTTCATTTATTTTGTGGATAGTACAGGGGCACATATTTTTGCTAGAAAAGCCTGATAAGTGAAGTGTATTTTTGTATAATATGTGACCTTTAAAATGTAACTCTATTCTTGAATGTGCATGGCTGTGTTTAGCTATGCTTCAAAGACCCTCGGGCACACTAGGGGTCCCGAGCCACCTTCATATTGGGGGTCGCAGGGTGAAAAGTTTGAGAACCCCTGCTTTACACTACCTATTTCGTCTACAGGGGCAACAGAATCTATTTAAGTTAATTATTATTCACAGTTCCTTCAGATTTAAGTGGTTGTTATTGATGCTTTTGGGCTAAAAGGCAATCCTTCATTGTAAACAACCCAAAACCTTACCTCTTTACTCAAACAGTACAGTATCTTTATGTAAAAATATATTTTTGGCTGTCTCATAACTTCAGCTATCTGGTAAAAATGCTGTATTGTTTGTCTGATTTAATAATCACACCTTTTGTTCCTCATTATCCAGCCTGACTGCAATCCTCTGCTGGGATCAAGATTTGTTTCCATCAAAGTAATCCTTTTTCTGCTAAAGAGTTTTGAACAAGACAAACTGGGGCTTTATCTGATAAAAACAAGACTGCGTTACCTGAATTTATCTGCTAAGATAATCCCTTTCTTCTTTTGAACAACCAGATTTTAGGATTTGATCAAACACCGTCAGAGCTATTAAATTCCTTTTGAACTTTTGAACCAGGGCTTAAAACACTCCATAGTCCGTCTTTTCATTGCTTTGTAATTGACTCCATGTTATTGTAAATGAGGTTTGCCCCTCAAAGATCTCTCAAGTACAAATAAAGGTTGATTTATTGATTCATTGAGCCCTCTATGAGTGTGAGAGGTTAGTTTAATACAGGGTCTTTATTGTTATAAATGAAGGCAGCCCCTCCACTCTTAAGGACTCCAACAGTGTAATCTCACAGTGTCAGAGTGATGGAGGTGGAACTGCCCACTGGGGAGAGAGTGTGATCAGATGGAGGAGAGGAGATTAAAGAAGGTAAACGAGTGAAGAGAAACGTTTGGGGCTGAGAACTCAATTACAGCCAGTTCTTGCCCTCAACAGTTTCACAACACATCTGAAGCAGAAAAGACGACGAGTCTCTGTGGAAGGAGGAGAGTGTGAGGGCAGGCTGAGTGTGAGTTATGCAATGATGCAAACAAACATTATCAGCCAGAACAAGCCAATAAAAGGTCTTTGTAAGGTAACTTTTTCCATACAAACTAGGTTACTCCTCCTGTGTTTAGTTACAACGTGTTTTATGGCCGTTAACGGTGAAGGGAGATTTCATATTTTAGAATTTTTTTTATCCTTTTATTTTTGTTGTTGTTTTTTGTTTGTAAGAAAAATCCCAAGGACACAAGTAAAGTTATTTAGTGATAACTTCACTAAAACTATCATTTATTGCCCTGATTGCAGCAATCACTTGCAAAAAAGCACATCTGACTTAAACGTTAGTTATTTAGCACCTGGAATTTAAAAAAAAAAAGAGAGAGCTTCCACTTGTAAGTAACAAATATATAAATGTATATAATCTGTAAATGTATATAAATATATAAATGTCAATTTAATTGAACAGAAATGTTAAAAATAAACTTGACCCAACACATTGGGTCACAGTGGATGATTCTGCATCGCTGCAGTGGCCAAACTTTTTCAATGCATACTAACGTTGCTTGTATATTTTCTCCCTGCTGGCAGAACTACCATAAATAATGAGATAATAACCTGTTTCCCTTTCAAGGGCTGATTTTAATGATTTTTGGCTGTAGACTCTTTATAGAGGACACTACTCTACCAATCAAATCCTTCATTTAGACAGGCTAAATATGGAAACTGCAGAGTTCAGTCTGCTGACAGAAACACAGAGACACAAGGCCAGTAGCAAAGATGAACATGAAAACAGACTTCCGTCTTACTATAATTGGCAGCATGTCTGTGTCTGTCTCGATTTGCATGCCACACCATTGCACCAATTGTCCTTGATACTTCTTGGATACTGGTTTGAAATTGGGGCCATACAAATATCATATTTATGCTCCTAAACCTGTTCAGGTTTTCAATAAAATCCTAAAATGTTGTTCTGAGTCATCATTTGAGGACCCCCCCCCCACAGTTATTCTTTCAGTCAGTAGGTGTTTTTTTGTGGCACTGCCCCTTCCCTTTTACTGTTCCATTACGTCATCAAGTCACCTTTATACTGGGGGGGCTAAAAATATCAAGTAATCGATGCATCACAATGATTTTGTTTTTTTTGTTTTTTTCTGAAGTCACGTGTTCAGGCGAGGTCACTGGCAGGTCAGCAGGTGTGTTGGTCTCCAGTGATCAGACAATGTGGCTGAGCTGTCTAGTGTGTGCGTTCAGGGTATTAAAGATGAAAAATCTTTGGAATTGTCCAGAAGTGTGTGGTCTCCCAGTTTAAAAATCATTTCAGATTAAAAAATCGTCTAGTGTGTGGCCGGCCTAAGGCGTGCAGAAGAGCATCTCTGAACACACAACCCAGCAATCCTTACAGCAGATGGGCTACAGCTGCAGCTAAGAACAGGAAACAGGCAAAAACTTGTACAGGCTCACCAAAGTTGGACATTAGAAGATTGGGAAAATGTTGCCTGGTCTGATGAAGATGTGAATCGATCGCTTGTCAGAGTCAAAATTTGACATTAACAACATGAACCTCTTCAAGGACACCAGCAACCATGGTTTATTCAAAGTCACTTCAATCACCTTTCTTCTCCCTTCTGATGCTCGGTCTGCATGCCTAACCGCATTGCTTGCTGCCATGTGATTGGCTGATTATACATTTATGTTAATTAGCAAAAAGAAGGGACTTCAGTAAAATGGTCAGTATTGTAATTTAATGTGGTTCAAGTGCTTTTCGTGCATATTTTCACAAAAAGTAAACCTAAAATTCATGTTGCTATTTTACAATAACATACATTTCGAGAAAAAGTGTTTGATAAATAATTCATTTTTTTACATGTTTGAGAATATCAATACTTACTGATTAGTCTTTTTAAGCACACAAATCTTCTCCACTGAAGTATCCCTTTTGGTGTATCTACTTTCGTCATCTGAAGTCAATCAATTCACTTCAAAGGTTAGTCAGTTTTTTTTTTCTTTGACAGCTTCTGATTTTTCACCATGCTTTTATTTTTTCCCATCACACCAAAGCATGAGCTCAGAAGTATCACACTCCAGTCTCCCAGTTTTGAAGAGACTGATTAAATAAAGCCAAATGCTTTCAAAAGTCTGCCCGTAAAAGCAGCTCTCACATCTGCCAGCACAGAGCTGTCGGTCCTTTAGAACAGGGTCTTCCACATTTTTCAGCTCAAGAACCAAATGAGAAGTTTACGCTCTCCCTAGGAGCCAAACTTCAGAAAAAACATCATTTCTTGCCATAACATATTTAAAGTTAAAAAAAAAAAAAACATTCATTTTAAACTTTTTGGTTGAGCAACTACATTTCATTTAATTATTTATCAGCAGGGTTTTAGTTTGTAGTGATGTGGAACTTGCTTTGATTACTGGATAGTATCTGTAACATGACACACCAAATAGACTGGTTCATATATCCAGTGCATGGATATATTTCACATTCATCTGGGCAACCTGTCATACAAACCGTATGGGAAGTGCAGGATTTTTCCAAAAATTCTCAGAGGGTGTTTTGACAAACATTCTGTCACCTTCATGATGGACCGTTCAGAGCAACAAGACAAGATGACGTAGTAGTAGCTCTGGTTGTAACCTGAGCTCAGCAGAAAACTGTTGTCATAGTCTTCCAGTGGTGGAGCCTGACGGTGGAAACTAATGCCAAGGACGGTTGGGAGAAGTGCTGAAACAACTCCACTGAGAAAAGCTTTCAGTGTGACTCTTTGCTCTTTATTTAACAAAGAAATGTGGACCCGCTCTGATTAAACTGACCTTATTCTACAACAAAACTTAGCACAATAGCACAAAAAGTAAGGACTTTTGTATTTTTAACAGTTTGGTATAGGGCTGGACAATTAATCGGAAGTTAGATTAAATCACAATATGGCCTGCTGCAATTTTCAAATCACAGAAGTGCAATATTTTTTCCACCTGAAATTTATGTCAAAATACCATTTTTTTAACAACTTTTTTGCAGCAGCAGAGATGTTACGCATTAGATATTTATGTAATCATTCAAGTGCCTTTTTTTAAGAATGGTCTACGAAAACTCCCCCTTTCTTATTTTTTATACTTTTTTCCTTTAAAATATGAGAATGACAATACAACAATTCATACCCAGTTTGCAATACAAGTCAAATCAGTGTTCAGCCCTTGTTTAGTCTAATATTGTGTTTGTTGTAATATAGAATCATTTATCACTTGTGTTTGTTGGAAAATACATACGATGGGGAACTTGAGGAATAATCGCAATTGCAATATTGGGTAAAAAAAATCACAATTACATTATTTCCCCAAATCATTCAGCCCTAGTTTGGTAGATTAGTTCGGTAGTTTTATAGATTATTCCTTTATTGTAACTTATACCATCACAGGTCAGGGGAACAGTGAAAACATCTTTTCCCTCATGAAAAGCTCTTAAGTGTGGTTCTTTACTCTTGTATTGATAAAGTAATGTGGTCAGGTTCTGATAAAACCGCCACTAATCGCTATGCTGGCAGCAGCCATTGGCATCCATTACAACCGCCTGTAGCTACCAACTTGTTCTCTTGATGATGATGTTGATTGGTTAGATCTGTTTTCAGGCCTGAAAACAAATGTTGAGGACTGGAGCCCTGCATGATGGATTTGCCAAATGACAGACATGGAATCTGGACAATCCATCTGCTTTACAAGGTTATTTTATCTGTGAGCTGTTTATTATTTGGTTTGAAAAATTGATTGAAAATTTGTTTGTGAAAAAAGGCAATCAAAGTGGTGTAAAAAGTAATATAGTATTTGTAAGTGATCCAGTAAAAGGTAACTACTAGGATAGGATTTTTCTCTTGAAACAGTTCTTTGTTTTGCTTCATTTTGTATTGTAGCACCATCTTAAGCTAAGGTAACTTTACTTCCTGTGTGGCTAAAATAACAGATTTTGAAAAGATATGAAAGCAAACTGACAACGTTAAGACAGGTTTGGTTAGTTATGGAGTGAATGTAAACAACAGTCAAAATGTTTCCATTGTAACCCCTGAAGAAGAATTAAGCTCTTGCACTAACTATGGTGTTTTTTTAATGCTCTGAAAAAAAAAAAAAAAAAAAAACATAAAACCATCAGTTTAGATTTGGTGGATGCTTCATTTTGAGTTGTCTCCACAATTAATTAACTGTTAAGCTACCAAGGCTGAGCAACTCCACACATCAAGCCTACTGAGTCCTCTCCTTTGCATTTCCTTCTTTGTTGAAGCCAACATTTATGAACTCTTCTGTATATTCTTCTGTATACAACGCCAATCTAAGGTTCACTTACAGTCAGATACAGCTGGCTCTTTCCTTAATGTGCAGTCTCAGCTATCTCCAGCAAAAAAAAGGCATAAAAATCAAGTCAAAGGAATGCAGCATAAAAATTGAGTCATTAAAAAACATGTATGACATATAAAAATGCATGGACTTATTTGCATAATCCACACAGAATGATGTGCATTCCTGCAACCCTTTAATGCTGAGCATTTAACAAACCAATCAGTTGTTAATGCCGTGTCATCAAGTTATAGACTGACTTTAATCATCTCTGAAGGAAGGTGTTGGAGATAATTACATGTTCATTCAGAATGACATGAAAGCTAATTTAGCTGTCATTGTAAATCCATCAAATACTTTTAAACTTTTTCAACTATCCTCTACTCTCAAGGATATTTAAAATAGAAAAAGAAATAAAAAAGAGGAGCATGGCCTTCATAAAATGTACATTCCAAGTACTAAACTGCTGTAAGCTGAGTTTGATATAGTTGAATATAGAGATGTAAAAGTGATTCACCTGTGCCTGCCAGATCATAAATTCAGAATAATGTTTTGGTAAAGCTGCATACATTAAGCAGCAACAAAAGGAGTGTGTTGATGAATGAGGCCTATCAGCTGCCATCAGCACAGGCCTTGTTGGCAATTCAAACAGCCTAATGAGAGTAAACTGCATTTCAATTCCACAGCAAAGTGTAGAGGAGAATAGATCGCTTGATGAAATACTCAGCTGGGTCTCATAAAACCACACACACACACACACACACCGACACGCACACGCAGGAATATAATGCCTGACAATGATGCAGTCACATACACTTCACTTTATTATTCAGTCTCAAACTGTTTTAAAGAAATGCTTTCAAAAACAGCAAGTTAAAGATGAATTAAAAAGTGATTCAAAGTTTTATCAGTGACTATCACAGAGATTTAACTTTTTTAGTAAGAGCTTCTCTTACTACATTCTGTAACTTTAAAATTGAGTAAAAGTCCTTTTGTGGCCTTGCAGGCATCAACACAACAGCAAGGAAAGCACTAAACAAATGCTAAGATAGCAGAAAAACAATAATTTGAACAAATTGTATTCACAGCAGCCTTATTGCCCTTTCCTTATCTGGAAATAAGACACCATCTTACTTAACCCCTCTACAAAGACAAATATTTAATTGCTGTAACTTTAAAGAATATAAAGTAATTCATAAACAGACAGGTAACCCGTTTGACAGTTACTTGTGGTGTTATCAGTATTTATTCCTAAGACAATACTAAACTAAATAACCTTTTAAACTAAACTCAAAACTTCTAAGTCTTGATTTGAAAATATTAAATTTAAGACTTTCTTTGGATTTTTAACCCTGCTTGTGTCCTGTTAATTTACCAGTCTATCACATATTGTCACATAAATGTCAAAACCAGCCCTTTTACACTGCATGTAAAAGTAACACAAATGATGAATAATCATCTTTGCATGACAAAATTGACCTTGATGTAATGTGACGACCTGAGACCAGCTGTGATGCTTAAAAGCCTTCCTGCAGAGGCAGAGAAAAGGGACAAGACATTGATTTAAACGTCACAGCTTGATGTCGTCAAAGCTGGCTTAATGCCAAATTCTAGAAAACCTTATCATCTCCTGCTGAGAATACAAATGGGCTGAAAATAGATGCAGTTACACTTGCCATCAGGAGTATTATTAGCCCTGGCTCAGGATCTGTGAGCAAACATCAGAGAAGAATTCAGCTGATGGAGAAAGGAGGAGATTTGGTTCATGACTGTCATTAAGAGATGCCAATTAATTGTTTTGTCTGTGTGTGGTTGCATCTTTGTTTCAAATAAAAATCTCACAGACAGAAGAAGAATTCTCTGTTCTATTACTGACAGCAGAGAAAGATGTGTACATTTTTTTAAGGACATTTTATTTATTCTGTTGTAAATAAATTAGTCATACAGAAAGCTTTTGATTCTGCATGACATTTCTTCTGCATTATCATGTTAAAACCACACTCATGAAGACGTCACAGTTATCTGTCCACCCCACCTTCATATTCTTAAAAACTCCTGGTTCTTTAGATGGGGGAAAAAAACACTGAAGCAGCTATTATCCCAAGTGGCGGTGCCCAGGCATGACCATAGGAACAAATCAATATGTCCCTCTCTTCGATTACTCCATTCAGTGAAGTAAAGAATCTTAAATGTCAGAGACAAATATAGCTGATCTATTGAGTGAGTCACTGTCTATATGAACAGCATGAAACTTGGAGTAACAATATAGATATTGACAACCGATTGGACTGTATAACAAATGGCTGTATTCTCCATTATTCTATTAAATGTTTATGATCAATGACTAAGTCTCCCCCAGAGGTTCTAATTGGAGCAGACAATATTGACAAGGAATCACCCTGTGATTGGTGAGTACATCATTGCATCTTATAGTGAACCTTTAAGAGCCATTACCCTCCTCATGACCAGGGCTTCTGCTACATTTTAAAAAGGGAAAAATTCATCTGATAAAAACTGAAGAACCCTATTAGCAATAGTTATGAAAAAGGACATGTTTAATCTTTATGTAAAAAATGGGAGGTAAAAATAGTGACTACAAATGCATTTGATTAGAATCAATTTCAAGTCATATCTTAAAAACTTCCTTTACATGCAATAGACTTACTGAATGCAATGCTACATATACATCCCCAAAACAAGCCTTTGTAATTTGTTTGCTGATTTATGAAAAAAAGACTTTTGAATTCTTGGGTGGTTTTTATGAGAAGTGACACTGATTTTGCTGAGGTCAAAAAAAAGCATCCAAAAGCAAAATGCCCCCTCTGCTTATTTAAAAAGCACATTCTGGTCAAATGGCACAGCAGCGCAGGGGTTAGCGCTGTTGCCTCTCAGCAAGAAGGTTGCTGGTTCGCTTCCCGACCTGGGCCAGGGCCTTTTCTGCATGTTCTCTCCAGGTACTCCGGCTTCCTCCCACTACCACTACCAAAACCATGCTCATTAGGTTAATTGGTGACTCGAAATTGCCCGTAGGTGTGAATGTGAGCATCTGTCTCAGCCCTGCCTGACTGGCGTGTACCAGGGTGTACCCCGCCTCTCGCCCGATGACAGCCGCGACCCAGAATGGAAGTAAGATATAGAAAATAGATGGATGGAGTCTTGTTGAATCTATTGACAATGCCCATATTTACAGTAAGGTGTTGCTACACCTACAATGATATGATACAGCATTGTGATGATACACTGATCTCCTGATATGTATCACAACAGAAGAAATTAGCACCCACCATCAACCAAATGCAGGTACCTCTGGGCAGTGTCAGGTGAATTTGCCCAACTTACTGGCTACTGGGGCTTGTAAACAAGTAGTCTAACCTGACAGTTATTTTGATAAACGGCGGAAATTACCCCCCTTTTTTCTCCTTGTTCCAACTGACTGAGCAAAGCTGAGCAAACCTCCAGCTCACTGACCAAAAAACCCTGCATCCTCCTTCCCATGTCAGAGCTAATGTTAGATGTTTACAAGCGGCTGTGTGCTGGGATGGTTTGACTAAGAATCATATGAGAAGTTCTCCACTGGAAACAGGTGTGTTTGATTAGAGGTTATAGTAGTTTAGGGTTTTCATTGTTTTTTTTTTTTTTTGTTTGTTTTTTGTTGTGGAATATCTGTCAGCGGTGAGACCCACTAAGAACTCTTCACTTTTCATGTTATTTTTTCAGTTTTGATGTTTGTATACAACTCAAGACCAAAAATCATCATTATGTAAAGTCTTCTCCAATCAAATCATGTGATTTAACCCTTTCCAGGCAAACATGTCAGTCAATATGCTGGGGTCAAAAACTAAGATTACATGATTTAGCTTCCATCAACTAAAATTATTTCCAACATGTGCTCATTGAGAAAAAAGTTAGCGTCAAGCCCTGATGTGCTTTTGTAGGTCATAGAGAGGCATAAATATTTATGTCAGTCAGTTTCATAAACAGTTTAAAAACTCCCTTCAGGAGCTTTAATACTAGAGTGCTGTATAAATACTAAATAGTTTATGCAAATTAATATTATCAGAGCATGGTGTTTGTGTGGACCTTTCATTAAATATACTTTGTTTTATCATAACAATTGCATGATAATGACTTCATATGTTTTGGAAATAAAATAACAGTAGTAAAAATTTCAAGTTGGCCTATAAAACCAGATATGGAAGTATTGGAAGGAAGCATTAGAGTCTAAATCCTGCAGCCTCAGCCTCCGCCTCCACCCAGACAACATTTTTCATCCCTGCGTTTAAGTTCAGAAAAAAAAGAAAACAAGTGCATGGCTGATGGCGAAAGAAACCAACATATCTTGAGTAATTTCAAACGGTGGCATGGTTATAGCTCCTTTTTTAAAGGTTATACAAGGTCATGTCTGAATCAAAATAAAGGTTGGGCTTTTTAAACAGTCAAAAACCTAAAGAGTATGTTGATATTTTTTTCTGCAACTCTTGATAAATGTGCCGAGCTTAGTCTGTAGAAATCTGGCCTCATAATAGCTGTGGTTCCAAGCTATTGAGCAGAGAGCTGTGTTTGTGTAGTTTAATATGCTCTGCTCACTGAGGGCTCCATTCAGTCATTACCAATCCAATGGGTTTAGGAAAAGCTGGCATTACAGTTATAATAACCAGTTCACAAAAAAATAGATGGGCTTTGTGTATGTAGGGGCCTTACCACCAGGTCAGGATCCTGCATGAGGCTTAGGATGACCTCGTAGAGTAAAGGTCGAAGGTCTGATTTGAACTTGACAGAGATCCACTGTCCTATTAGCCAGATGACTCGTCGGCGGATCAGCTTGTACCTGGGGAGGAAAGAAGGTAGGTGTGTTAGTTGTGGTTGCAATAAGATGGTGTTTTCATAGTGCATTTCTGCAACAGCATTAAAATGAAGCTCCATCATTTCTTTGAGACCCTCATCTGTAAGGGAGTAGTATTTGGTGACCCCGTCTGTTAATTTACAGTGAGTTAGATGTTGTGAGAGTGTAAGAGAGCACAACACAAACAGTTAGTGATGCAGAGTGAAATCATCTGGTAAGGACGCGGTTTTGAATTTTTCAAAACATGTCAATAATGTTTTAGCTTACTTGTACAGCTGTCAGGACTCATGGTTTCTGTGAAATAACATTCCTTTATTATATTGGTGGTGCAAAAACATATCTTAGCTTTGGGAGGGAAGAAAATAACCAAAAAGTACATCAGCATCGTGCAACAAATTAAACTGAAATGTGTTCCCCTTGACTGTATACTTAAAAAGAAATAAAAGAAAAAAAACAAAACAAAAGTAGCTTGCACAAACAACACTGGCTTTAGCCGCTGCAGGAAGGTTATCTTTCTTATCTACTAAGATCAGCTGTAAAATAGCACTCCATAACTTTGTAGCAAGTCCTGATAGTTAGAATATTAATCCAATATTGAAATCTGGTTGAAAGTAGAAAAACAGTTTACCACACTGTACAAGCTATCACATATGTTTTCAATGTCAGCTCAGTAAAAGGACTATCAAGCAAATGTACAGTGCTGTGAAAAAGTATTTGCCCCCTTTCTGATTCCTGATGTTTTCTGCTTATTTATCACACTTACATGTCTCGGATCATCAAACCAATTTTCACATTTCACAAAGAATACCCAAGTAAGTACAAAATGCAGTGTCTGAATGATTATTACATTTTTTAAGGGAAAAAACAACCCAAACCTATCTGATCCTTTTTGATAAAGTAATTTTCTAATTTATAATTTACTGACCCTAATGACCCCACCATCTGGCTGGGCCCCAGAAAGCCCCCCCCACCCACCCCCTTTGGGCAGCCTTGTTTACATCACCACAGTCCAACACACTTTGACAAGTGGCCTGCACAAGTTTTTGTTCATCATGCCACAGTGTCATTCATACTGAAAGTGAAATGTTGAACCACAATATAGGATGCACTGTCTAAAAGCCCTGAAAGCAACAAGGTCAACATCTAAAATGATGAAACCATTTCTGCATTTAATATCAAAAACTGCTCTTATCAGTGGCATATGCTTGGAGAAGACTGAAAAATAATTGTGCTCTGAGGGAAAAAGCCTTATCAGTGCTGCGGTGTTACACATATATCCAAGTCCAAGCCTATGTCAAGTTTCCCCGACATTCTGGTCGTTTATGTTTGGGTGCAGGTTTCTGCAAACAGATTTAAGCCATATGAGAAATAGAGATATGTCTGTTTTACAATTGATAGTGGTGAGCGTGGTGAAATGTTTAAAATTAAACCAACTGAAGTTAAGATTTATGAGGGACAGAGAAGAAAGTTTGTAAAGTGAGTATTTTGGGTTCAAATTCATGATCATGAGCCACAAGGGACGTGACAACAAGTGACAGAAAAACTGAGGGAACAGTCGAGTTCAAAAACTGGAATGATCAAAAGTCCGCTGAGTCTCTGTGATAGGAATTGAAACGTTGTGCACCGTGTCCCAAATGTGAGACACCACATGAAGGGAACTGATGGTCTTTAAAAAGTTGTATCAGGAAAGACATGTCCCTTGGCAGCTGCCCTTGTTTGTATCTGAGGCAGAAATTGTGTCTGTGGACCGCCTTGACAGAAGTGAGTGGATGGAGGGATGAGGAACAGAGAGATGAGAGGATAAAGGGATAGAGGAAAGACACTCTCGCTGGCTTCTTGTCAAATATCCACAGGGAGACAGACACCACAGTCTGGGCCCCGAGCCAGAAGATACTAAACAACAGCATGACTCAGGACTTGGAGTGGAGAGCAACCGTGTACTGGTGTGTGCTTTCCTGAGTGTCTATGTGTGTCTGTGTGTGCGTGTGTGTGTAGGTGTGTGGGTGTGTGTGTGTGTGTGTGGGTGTGTGTGTGTGTGTGTGTAAAGCATGGCGAGTCTAATTTTTCATAAAATGCTTGGCTGGGTTCCAAATATATTTCCAAACGATAGCATATTTTAAACATAAAACTGGATTTAAAATGGCTTATCATCAGTAAAAGCATCATTTTAATTCAACATGAATTCCTCATCACGTTAAAAGTACAAGATGGCAGTGAGACACTCCTGGGCCAAACTGCTCAGAGGCAGCCATGCATTCAGAGAGATAACCAGCATCCAAATACTTCTATCTGATTTCTACAAGCTCTTGCATACAAAACAACATATGGGGTGGTTCCAGCATGATATGGAGCAGAGGTAGTGCCAGTCTAGGCAAACTCCCAGAGCCCTCTGTATCAAAAGGTTCCAAACAGCAGCAAACACCAAGAAAAGTTTTTAACGCTGAAAATGAAGAGAAATACAGATATATTATTACATTTGATGGAAAAAAAAATGCTCCTGCAAGGTAAATCAAAAGTTTTTGTTCCTTATTTCAGATACGACTCCCAATACAATACAGTACACCACTATATGATGCGATACAATACAATACCATATGATTAGGGATGGGGATCATTCATTTTTTATTGATATTAAAACACTTATCAATACTCCTTATTGATCCAAGTCCTTATCGATACCACTATCGATACTTTTCTATACTTTGGTGAAAAAGAAAATGGAGACAAATATTTACACTCGAATAGTCTTAGCTGAGTAGTGCTTGAGTTAAAAAGCTATGATTCAGTCTGAAACATCTATTTTATGTCACTTCAAATACAAACATTCTTCATTTTCACAACTGTATTTATTCAGGTTTCTCGTCATAAACAAAATTTTCCCATTTTTTATGTGACATTTGAACATATAACATATAGTATAAAGTCGTCTAATTTACTGAATTTACCTGAACACATAATATTTTCTGTCTTCAGCTCATAAAAATCGTTAATTAACTTCAATTTTGACAATTCCACCGCGGATTTCTACACTGGATTAATATTGTTAACAAACAGGACTTTCTCAAAGTTTTGGAGCATTTTTCAGCATTTATCTGAGCAGCAGAAGAAGAAAACTGTTCTGAAGCAGCTAAAGAGAGGGATATGAGAGCCTGTTCCTCCCAGCACAGGAGGATATGATTGTATGGGTCTCGCAGGCAGTGTCTTTTTTTTCTCAAGCCGACAGTTGAAGGTACATTCTGGTGATGCACAATATTGATGTGCTTTTAGTTTATGATCCCCTTGAAAGAACTGAAATGTGTTTACAACAGTTATATCTTAAAATGACGTTACGTCACAGAGCCTGAGACTCAATAGCAGTGCCGATAAGCTGTAACGTTATTGATTTTCGGGTATTAAAAAAACACAGAACCAGGTCCTTATGGACCCGGGTTTCAATCCTCGTGATACAAAACAATATAAGGGTTCCTGCACACTTTTTAACATCAAATTTAAGAATTTTAAAGGCCTCTATTTGACTTAACTTAATCAATATCAAATGAGAGGAATATGACATTTCTCACTACACCACACAATTTATCAATTTTACCAAAATTAGGGTGGGCTGTTCCAAAATTTTAAGCAGCAACTTGGTAGCACTGAGGTTTACGGACTTGGACTTGTGTCTCACAGCAGTATAAGGTTTATTTAATCATAATTAATATATAAGAAGGGGGTCTAAGGTCCTCCTCTAGGAAATTTTGAAAATCATTTTGTAAATCTGTATGAAACAATTTGTGGTGGAAATCCAGTTAGATATCCAAGATTATTGATTAGTAATAGAGATGGGCATTTCCTTTATAAAGCTCATATTCTACCAAGGCTGAATGTGTTGATTTGAATCTACACTTTAACCAAACCTCCAGTCTTTACTCATTTTAAACCTTTAAGAGGACGGTTCCTCAGTGCATACTGGGTACATATGTTTCCTGTTCTTATAGCCTTTTTATCTATGATGTATTTTGCCAATAATGTGTATGGATTGTGGGGTGGGTGGGTTAGAGGGTTTGGTGGAGTGGCTTTGGGTCGTATTTCCTTTTATCTTTATTTAATTATCTGGCTTTTTATGAAGAATTTTGTGCGACATTGTCTTGTATGAAAAGTTCTATATCAATAAAGTTTGATTGATTGATTGTCTGATTTTGCATTGTCATTTTAAAATATGTAGTTTATATAGGTGTGTACACATTATGCAAACATTCAAGTATTTTTTTTTTTACAAAAATCCTACTTTTCTTTCTACTGTGTGTTTTTCTTCATTAAAAACGAGAATAATATGAAAAATGATCATCCTCTTCAATATTGTATTTGACATCAAAGTTGACATGAGACCAAATTGCAATACGATTTTTTTGTCTAAATCGTTTATCCCTACTTTAACTTATCTAATATTGTGCTTGTTATGATGTAGAATGATTGTCTTCCTTATGTTTGTTGAACAACACATACGACGAGGAACCTAAAAATAATCTTATTATTGTGGAAGAAAAAAATGCAATGTTTCTGTCCATTAAAGGGAGGGTTTTCTTGTGCTGAGCTCTCGGTGGATTTATGTCAGATCTTTATAAATAATATAAGAGGATATGCCCTTCGTAAAGTGTCTACCAATAACTGGATATAAATCAACAATTTCTAATAATGTTTAAGTTGGACTGTCCACCCTGTGGGTGTAATTTCAATAAAAACTCACCATGCACCAAATGAAACCATGCTGAGCTATCTGTGGCTTACACACACCAGCACACACCTGCAGCTGCCCCATTAACAATCAAGGGCACATCTGTGCCATTAACAGATTGTATATGTGGCTACAGCATTCATAAACACCTGGCAGAGATGCGACTGATATCAAATACACTAAATTAAGACTCACTTCACATAACTGAGCATCTGCCTGAAGCGTCATGCGGATGTATCTGTGACGACAGCCTCGTCACCTCTGGTCTGATTGATTTCACATACATGAAACACACAGAGAACTGACTGCTGTGCATGCAGTCTGTCTGCTGATGGCGATATCGCAGACTTTTAATGTAGACTAGTCAGGGAAAAGAGAAAACTCAGCATTAGTTTTCCATGCAAGTTGCAGCATGATGTGCTTCAGATTCCTTGAATTATAATGCATGTTGCACAATGTGTCCACTGTGTATGTGCTATCCCAATCATAAGTGTAAAATGAAATATAGTTCAGCCCCTTTTTAAACCTTCAAATAAGATATTTATGTAGATTTATCCAGTAAGAGTGGTCTATAGTATGTGTAATGTGATATTGCTAAATTGAAATGTTAAGATTGGAATTTTCTGCAGTGTGACAATCAGCAGAAGTGACACTGACAACATCTTGATCCATACGTTGATTAGATTTTTCATCTGACATCTGTTAAAATGACTCCGATAAATGTTGGTCCCAGCTCTACATGCAGCATAAGAGAGTGGTGCATTTCTGTGAGTTACAAACACGGAATATCTGCTTCATCCAGGGAGAATACAGCTGCTACTGTTTTTAAGTGTGCCAGAGGATTGGAGGGAAATGATGGGGAGGCAGATGGAGTGGCAGGTGGATGGTATTTTTTTGTTGTTTTTTTGTTAGTCATAGGTTAGACGTGACTCATCTGTGCTAAACCTCCATAACTTCAAACAGCTGTCAGCGTCTCTTGTCATCCTTCAGACTATTACATGGGAAATCCATGTGGACAAAATTTGAGTATACCACAATACAGTTTCCCCAGTATCGATAAAACAAAAATGGTGTGTCAATTCTGTTTTGAAAAGGTAGATAGAAGTTGTGTAAGGTTGTCTATCTCTGTGGTAACCTATATATAACATTATTAAGAGTTTGAGGTTAAAGTATCATATTAATGAGACACAGCAGGTTTTACAGTCTGGATTAGATATTTAAGATAGATACTAGAGGTCTGCATTGGGAGCAGGATCCTGCAGGACCCAGTGCAAATCTTGCAAGAGCAGGCGGTTTTGATACTGCTGCGAGCGGGAGGACAAAAAAATTGCAGCAGATCCAGGAACATCAATTTTGTAAGGAAAAGTATGTGTTTAATGGATGAGATGATCACCTGCTCAACGATCCCTGATCAAACTACGCTCTCTTTACAGCACTTCTCCAAGCATATATTAAACTAAATAATACAGGAGATGTGTCACATGTTATTGTTGGAGTCATTCACTAAGATATCACTGTTTGATTGCTGTTATTTTTTCAGTTGTAGTTACTGTTTGTCCGCTCTGCCGAATGGTGTGATGTTTTGTTAAAGATCCACAAAAAAGTGACTGCCCCTAAACAGTAGATAAGTCAAAAGGCACAGCTTTAATCCATCCCTTATTGTGTTGCTGGCCTATCACCGCACATACTCACCTGTGCAGAGACACTGAGCCACATTGCAGTTATTTATTTATTTATTTTTTTGGGGGGGGGGGGGCTTCCCATGCAAATTGGCCTTATTGTATTGAGCATCTAACGATGAGGACAGTACCAGCATGATTTTAATAGGGTAAAGATAAGACTGAAGATGCCAAGACCACAGATTCATTATGCAACAATACCATTTCAGAATGTTACAGGGAAGTTGCAGCTATCACAACTGAATCTTTGCAGCTTGAATCTGACCAGTTGATGACGGTGCCTGCAATTCAAGTCTGTCAAGCTCTTAACACCTGGTTTAAGAAGAGAAAGCATGGCGTGTGTTGCAAAGTTTTATTTTACTTAAAAGAGAGGCTGAATGATATTTGGAAAAAAACTGCACTCCCACTAACTATGAAGGTTGTAAGATGAATCACGAGGAAAAATTCAAATTGACAGCTTTAGTTTAAGCACACCTTCAAACAGTTGTTTAAGCCATTGTAGAACAAGTCGCTACAGGGCTAGGCTAAAAAAGAACCGTCTTGAGGTAATATTTTCCAGAAAGGCAGATGGAGAAATTCTGCAAAGCGAACACTTGCTTCATGTTGCTGTTATTACATGCGACAAACTTCAGGAGGAAAATCACACCTTCTACCTTTTATCTGTGCTTCACAATAATCACACAGATACAAGCGGGTGATGTTTGGCTTGAAATATTGTTGCTCTTTAGAGTTAGAGTGAAACATGCTGATGACTCAACTTAGACTAAGCTGCTGTCTGTCACAACACAACACAGGTGTTTTAACCAGTGATGACCGTGTTGAAAAAATCATTACCTTGTCAGAAATTTTAATGGTGACTGTATTGATACTGGTTTACATCCCACCTCTAAAACATAGGCACTGGTTTAGTTCAGTTAGTAAAGCAGGTGGCCATAAAGCAGGAGTCCTAAACGCACTAGTTGAGGGATTGTTTATGGGTATCAAAGCTGATTGGTGCATGTCTTCCCCTACTTTCTCTCCCCATGTTTCATACCTTTCTTCACCTTTCCCATTTGAATAAAGGCAAAAGGACAAAAAAATGGTAGGTTTAGGAGAGGTCTGTTCAATGCTGCCAGACAAAGTTGGAGGTCTAAAAACATCACTTTATTTGCTCTTTGGGTTTTACTTCATGCATGGGGCTCTGTAAAAGTACAACCTGGGCTTGTCCAAATTAAATGATGCCACATGAAACCTATGAGTTGGTCAGCAGGAGAGTTTTCAAACAATACACAACACAAAGGCCAGGTGACCAACGTCAGTGTCAGAAATCCAAAGTGTTTCACAGTCCTGTGTGCTGACAGAGTGTGACAGCTGAGTGATAGAGCACACTGTATCTGAATCTCACTGTGTCTCTGGGTGACACCGAAAGATTCTTCAGGCTGTTCAGAGGTGTCACTGTGATTGATATCAAGGTGTTTGTCCTTGTCCTAGAAGGAGTCATGTGTTTTGTTTATGTGTTCAAAGATGACTTGCTGTCATCTCTGTGCTCGGAGAAATGATAAATCATTGCAGGTATGTCAACTGTTTTGGTTGCGGTGGAGACAGGAGGCGAGAACTGACAGTGAGTCAAACTGTTGTTTCGTGCCAACAAGTGCGTGGGTGGGAATATGCAGGGGGTACGTGCTGGGGGTGCCATAAAGCCAAAAAGTGACAACCAACTTTTGTTTTTGTCTTTAAAAAGGAGCTCAGTGGTTGCTTAAGGCTTAGCCACAGGCATAAGTCAGGCAAAATAGATTTGTTGATAAAGGTGGTTATTAATTTACAACACTGCTGGTGAGTCATATGAAGTTATACAGGTAGAATTACAGTATGAGCTCAAAACTTGTTTTAATTTACAATAAAGACTAATAATAATAATAATAATAATCATATGCAGAGATGACTGACATCTAAAAAGGACATAAATTTAAATGATTTCTTTCTGATGATAACCTCCACCATCTTAAAAACAGATTTAGAGCATGAAATACCTCCTTAAATAACAAATAAAAATAAAAAATAAAAAGTATCCTCAATTTCAGGTCAGTTTCAGGCCTTCATGTGTTATTAGTAGCTAAAAACTCAGCACATTTAGGACACTTAAAATAACGTGCTAATTTTGTAGCTGTTGCACTACATCTTTAAACTATTTAGATGCTTAAACCAATGGAGCATGGTGCAGTTATAAACAGATAAGCAGCAGCAGATGCCTATCAAGAAAAAAAAACCTCATCACAGCTGCATGCACAGCAAATGAGAAAACAGTAAATTTACCCCCTTTAGTGAAACCACCTGATTGTTGAAGAATATAAATGAGGAACTTGAAATACCAAATAATAACACAAATTGCCTGAGAAACACATTCAGAAGCAGGATTGATGAAAATCAATGAAACTCTAAATGATAGTCTCCACTTGGGTAACAACATGGTAAGTGACAAAGACAAATGGAGAATCCTGCAGGTGTGGAGCAGGTGGACGCAGACCTCCATCCTCACCTCAGAGACTGATATGGAGAGCAGACATGAATTTTGGGATTGTTTTATTTTTCCTGTTGTCCTTGTTTTTGCTGTTCTTCTTCATGTGATGAGCATATTGGTAATGTTCACTGTTTTATTGTCATTTCTAAAGTGAATTAAAAACCGAATGAGCAAGCTGTAAGAAATGGTCCAACAGTCAATACCCAGAGGGCAAAGAAAAGCAATCGGAGCAGCATGGTTGTGGGAATGTTTTGATAACAGCAACTAAATACGGCCATGAAAATCTGCTTTAAACACTGTTTCTGGTGGTTGATATTATATGTATCTCTAATTACATAGTTGGTGTGGCTGGACTGCTTCAAGATGTTGTGCATTCAGAGATGCTCCTCTGCACAACCACGGTAGCACCAAGCGGTTATTTGAGTTATGGCTGCCTTTCTGGCCTGCCTTTCCGCCTGTCTGTTCATTCTCCTCTGACCTCTGCTTAAGGAGAGGTCTCCCTGCTCCCTGGGCATTTTTGTCTTTTTTTCACCTTTCTCTGTAAACCCTGGAGATGGCTGTGCATAAAAACCCCAGGTGATCATCAGTTTGTGATCTACTCACACCAGCCCATCTGGTCCCAATGACATAATTAAAATCACCCTTCTTCCCCAGTCTGATGCTCGGTTTGAAATTCTGAAGATCCTCTTGTCCATGTCTTCTTGCCTCAGTTCACCGGTTGCTGCCATATCATTGGCTGATTCCATTTTTGAATTAATGAGCATGTATACCTAATAAAGTGATTGTTGAATCCCAATGGTGAATGTCAGTGTGACCCCTTCTTTAACAAATAGCCCTCGATTTTGACTGTTTCCTGGGTGCTTTCTTCACTTAAATGGATTGAAAGAAGTTATGATTTTCATTTAACTTGATTTCAAATTATTTGCCTAGGATTATCTTACTACTACAAGTGGCAGTGTGCCTGTGTCTTTGTCTGTCTCGATTTGCAAGTCACACCATTGCTCAAATGGTGCTCAAATGGCAGGTGAGTCGTGTGATGCTTTGTTTGAGCTAAACAAAAATTGTGTGCACTAAAAATTTGAAAATAAATGAAACTGAACAACCTATTGCTCCACTTTCAGTGTTCTTAGCCTATCACCAAACATATGCACCGGAGCGCAGAGATGCTGAGCTCATATGCAGTTATTTGAGGAGAAAACACACTTGACCATGCAAATTGGCCTTGTTACACTAAGCACCTAGTGACAAGGACAATAATAGCACTGCATAAAATGATTAAAGATTAGCCTTCTATCTGCTACAGCTGATGGAAGTGTGCTGAAGGTTTTATGATACACAAACTTTCCAGAGATCAGGAAACATTTCACCTCTGTATGACTTAAAAATAAATTATGATAAGTAATGTGTCAATAAGGTCAATAAATATTACTTTGACATTACTAGTACTAAGCCATAACCAGAGGTTAAATCAGTCTGAGGCTCCCAGCTGCTTTTTTTAACCCATGTGTGGTACTGTAACACATGATAAGAATGTGGATGTTTTCTTGGGGTAAGAAAGAGTCCCACACAAGGGATCTAGTCTCTTCAATGGACATGAGGCCTTAACCACTGACCTTCAACTTCCAAAATTTAATCAGTTCTTCCTTGAGTCAGAGTTGACATTTGCACAAGAACAAGTCCTTAAAGTGTTCTTGAGACGTACAACTCAAAAATATAATGCCCATGGCTATCACCTACGTGGAGGCTTTGAAACCAAAAATAATCACAAATTACATTTGCCAAAAGAGAGAAAAAGAACTGCTGAGTAACATAACATTTGTGCAATCAAGGAGGAGTATTTGAAGACAGCATTTGTGGCTTTGTCTCTGAATGTGTCTGTGAGCAACAAACTTGAACAAAATCGAGAAAAAGTCTGCTGAAGCACAAAGAATCACAAGTCAATAATATAACAATTAAGGCATGGCCTCGATAATCCTCTGACAAATCCTCCAAAAAACCTTTGAGAATGACCTTGAAAGCAGCATCAATTAAAGGAACATCCACCAATAAAGCTTTAACTGCTGTGCCTATATTAGCATGCCCCTTATTGATGCTACAGACTCTGCACACAGGTTGAAGCTGTGAGAGTGAAAGCTCTTCTAAACTCGAGCCACTGCAGTATGGAAGAGGGATTTGTAACTTTCTGAACTCGGTGGGTGAATAAACAGTGTACATAAAGTGTGTGGAGTATCACATTAAAGTTCACAGCATACACATAATTTCAAAGTGGATACCCTGCAGCTTGTGGAGCGGCTGTGGGATGTTTTTGAGAAGTCTGAATGTGCTGGAATGGATGAAAAAATACAAGTGGTTTTAGAAAGTATATATATAGAAGGTGTTGTGACACAATTATCCTCAGTCCATTAAGCAACAATAATAGACCTACTGTTAATTTCATTACTTCATTTGAAGTGATGGATATAAGATGAAAGAGCATATTCTATAATTGCTTTAAAAAAATCCCCAGCAGGATTCTTGACTGAGAATAATCTGGGAATATATAATAGGGAAATATGAAAACCTCACCCACTGGGAGTTTAAGCTTGGATTAACAGTTGTAGAAGGATTTAAAACACAACTAGAAAAGCACTAAGAGAGTGCAGACCTCCACCATTAACCCTATCTCCCAATAGTACAGAATCCTTTAAAAAAAATCCTGGATCCAGACGGTGATCCGGATCACTCCCAAAATCTAATGAGTTCTTCCTTATGCCATTTCTGACATTTCCTGAAAATTTCATCAAAATCCGTCCACACCTTTTTGAGTTATGTTGCTAACAAACAAACTAACTAACAAACGAACAAACCAACCCGATCACATAACCTCTTTGGTGGAGGTAATAACTGGCTCACAGTGGTCACTGAGCTCTTTAAGAGAAAATGCCCACACATCCAAGTTTGCAAGTGTGTTTACAAGAGGCATGCACGGGAACTAACGCCTGGTGGTTATACGTCTCGGTGAGATATAATCCAAACATTCAAAGTACAGTGTCGGGTCAAGAAGAGGAGCTTGGGTGGTTTGTGGCCTTGACAATTAACCTCATCAATCCACTCAGTTTATCCTTGAATCAGTTACCCCCCTTTTCTACTAAGCCACTTCCAGGGCTGGTGATGAGCTTTTTCATGGGCTGAAGCTGGCAAAATGTCGCTGCAAGCATCAGTGTGCTCATTTTCTTAGCAACACTTGCACATTAGAGATGCACTGATTATTCAAATCAGGGCTGATGCCGAAACTGATATTTATATTACTGACGGCCGATGATGATGCATTTTTAATTACTTGTTTTGGAGTAAGGCCCCAAACATGCCAATGTTTTCTCCCATGTTTGACCTCACAAACAGAACAGTTTTTTGTCCTGCCTGATAATAAATATCTTCTCTGAACCAGCTGCAAGGTTTGCTAAACATCAGCATTGTAATTGCTATAACACAACAGATAAGCATCTCCTGCTAAAGTCAGCTCATGCCCACATTATTTGATGAAGGCGGATGTTTACTCAAAAGGGCCAATACTGACCAATATCAATGTTATACTGATTCATTTGTCCATCCCTAGCTCTCATAGTTTCCTCCAGCTTTCTTTGTACTCCATCCAAGGCCCACACAGCCAGGAGAGCGTTTGTCTCCTCCTTGGACCACTGCTGCTTTGCTTTGAGATCCATGATTGTTTTGCAGCATTGTCTTGCTGTCACGTTTCAACCTCTGTTGTTGACAAATGGCTATCACTGGGGCAGAGGCATGAAAACACAAGCATCTGATGTCATGCTTAACAAGTAAACTCTACAAAGGGAGGGACAATATCCCAAAACGTCCTTGCTTTCATGACAACACCGACTCTACAGTATCATTACACAAGTACCCTGAGACGAATGTGGGAGCATCAGAAATCTGATAGAACAAGATGTAATCCAACTTAAGAGAACACAGAAATCAAGGGGAATTCAAACTTTCTTTAAAAATAAAGCTTAACAGTTGTTGAAAATTTGAGAGCCCACCCTATTGCTAAATAATGATATTTTAAACAGTTTTGTTCCTAAAGCGCATGAAGAACAATGGCATCACAAAAACAGCAAACCATATGGCTAATAGCTACCAGGGATTACCAGAGTCCTGACTCTAAAAGATAAGCTCACATAGTCCTTTGCAGACTTTTCAGTGAAGATTAAAAACAAATCAGATGATAGCAAACAGTGAGAATTGGGGATGATAGTTTTCTGGCCATTTTTCATTAAAAAAGCACAAATACAAAGCACAGAATACAGATGAAGTTGTGGAGACAGCATGACTTTGGGTTGTAATGCATGTGAGACATATTTTTGCTTATACAAATGTGTGCATGATGTGCATGTGCTTACACACCCTCAAAATGTTCCAAATTACTATAAATTCCAGTGATACCAGTTACTCTGGTTAGAATTTACTGAAGGAAAAGTAAAAGTGCTGGTCTATTAATCTTCTCCAGTAAACAAAATAATATTTGATTAAAAGTTTACTTCAAGTACTGAGTAAGTACTGGGGAGTTTTACAGCAAAATATGATCTTTCCTTATTGGTGAAAACAAGATAATAGATCTCCAGCCAGGTTTTTCAGGCAGAGTCACACTTCTATTACAAAGTAAAATATACAACAAAATTGTCAGTGTTACATGAACTTAAATAGAGTTAAATAAAACATTTTAAGTGTCTATATTGCTCCACACTACATATGGTTAAAGTATACTTTTGAAATTAAAATATTTTACAATATGACAGAGCTGCAGTATCTCTTGGAAATCTGCAGTAAGGTGGATCTTCTCTGACAAGAACAAAGCTTAAGTAGAAGCACTGATTTCAAATACTACTACTCAAAAAAAGTACAAATACCCCCAAAAAACTACTCAGCTACAGTAATTTGAGTTAAAGTAATTACTCTGGAGAAGTGGCACTTCCTAGCCTAAAGGAGTACTTCTGTGCATCACATTTGCGCCTACTTCTATATTGGTGCAATAATGAATATGTAGCTCGATGGAAAGATGTTGAAGTGTCTACAACCAGTTACCCAGTTCAAGTAAGTACTGGGGGAAGAGAGATACCTGCCTGTATGAGAGACAACCTAGATTCATTAATATATTAGATATTTGGTACTCCACCATCAAAAAAATGAAATTAGGAAAGAAACTTGGTCTGTTAAAATGGATAGCTTTAGAAGAGGGAATTGGTGCAGTGAAGTTAGACCACATTTCAAAGCTGGACAAAGAGGGGGATAAAAGCAACATGCAAGACTCTTACTTGCTTGCTCTAAAGGGGAAGGTATTTTAAGGTGTTTTCATGGTTAACAATTCCCAGAGAAGTTTTAATGCTATGCTAAATTTGTCTGAAAAACATCTATCACCTCTTTGCTGATATCATAGCAAGTATCTGATTTAAAGGCAACAATACAACTATGTTTAATCATGAAAGAAAAAAGGAAATAAATAATGGAAAAAGGGGAAGTTAGTGACCAAGAGTTATTTACTGCATTTTTGGTCAGCATTTTCTGCAATGCAATATTCTTTTCCATTCCTTAGTTTTTTCCTATTCTTTTCAGCAATTATCAGAAAGTAGAGTTAATAAAAGTCCGTGGGAATTTGCATACACAACATACAGACAAAAATAAGAGAGGGGGCATTTGTCTGCAGCCCAGCACTGTCTGGCCATTGGTTTCATTTCTCTGGATGTTTTATTCATGCGTCCCTGAGGCCTGGCTGTCATACCTGGTTATTGTGTCTCCATAAGCTCACTTTGTTCCAATAAAAAACAAAGTCGAGTAAAACTTCAAAATCAAAAGGGAAGTATGAGCGGCATTGTATAGGAGTGAAGTGAACCCTAAAAATAAAAGGACCCAGGTACAAAGAGGACAGGTTACTCACACCTGAACTGTGTGGGAGCAGAGCCACGGTGACATCAGCGCGTCTGGCCTCTGACGTCAGCGCCAACCTGAGAGAGTGACCTCCATGAGCGCTGCAGGCTTTTTCTTTTGATTGTCACAGTGTCTATGTGTGCAAGCCAATTCTTTGTTCTTTATTTTAGTCTCACAACTCTCTATCTTTACTTTTTGAATGTGTTCATCCATCACAGGACTGTCTGTGTCAGGATGACGTTTGTGACACCGTTTTTCTACTTTTACTTGCCCATCAGAGCTGAGGCTGCAACAGTTAAAAGCTGCTACAAATGAGGGATGTAATAATACACTCAACTCATGATACCATCCATAACCTTTCACAGGGTTCAGCATAGTTTAATCTTAATTTTCTAATAATGCTGGTGTGCCAGTAAGAGCCAGGGGCATATCCACAGTACATATATCAGGTTTGACACAGACCACGGTTGGCTGGTATCCATTTTTTTTCAATACTGTTAAACCTTTGTAAATGTTGCCATGGTTTACAGTATTACAACCAGGTGTTTAAAACCACTTTAAGCAAGAAGCAGGTCGGACCAATTGCAACACTACTCATCTGATAATGAGTCAAACCATCCCAGCAAACAGCCCACTGTAAACACCTGACAGCAGCTTTGACACAGAGAGGAGTAGGTAGGGTCCTTCTGTCAATTTGTGATCAGGTCTGCTTGGTTCTGGTCATAAAGTTGGTAAAAACATGCAAAAAAAGGACTCAATTTATGTTGTTAATAGTCACAAAATCATTTAGTTATGTTACTTTTACTTACATGCCCCAGCGACTGGTAGGTTGAGCAAATTCACCAGACACTGCTCAAAAATACCCACATTTGGCTGGTGGCAAATACTAACCTGCCACTGTACTTGCACTGTCCGGCACCTGTATACCTCTCAGAGGCTCATAACCACCAGGCATTATGTCCAGACTTGAGATTATTTTTCTTAATGTATATATTGTAAGTAATACCTCTATTGCAGCCCTCCCCACAGCAGGGTCTTTGCCCTTTCTTGTCTGTGTGCATCTTCCTGCTGGTCGCAGGTGTACATAAAATCCAGCTGTCAGCCTGTGCTCATCATGTTATCCATCTCTCACCCTCACATCATTGCTGCCTGTGGCACATCTTACTTTAGTTGTTTAGTTCAGTAATTTATCTTAACACCATACAATACTTCATGCAAATCACAGATCATACACTCATCCAACACACTGGCTACCTGACAGACAATCCTCACTCTTTTATCAACCATTTCTGCTTTGGTTACATTTCTAATAGACTTGTGCACCATTAAGTTATTCTGTCTTGTGAGCTGGGTCATGACACCTTCTCATTTTAAGGCTGAATAGTTACTAATAGAAAAAGTTACAGAAAATAATATTTTAGAAAATGATTTTTATTATACTTAAGTTTAAAGTAAAAGAGGATTTTCAAAACAAATCCAAAATTAACTACACGTACAGCACAAATAAGAAAGTCTCTTTAAGTAAGCAAAGGTGAACTCCAATTTTTCTTAACCTTGTCTGACCTTGTATAATGTCCTTTCACATTTTTGAGAAGTTGGCTCTAATAAGTAATTCATTAGCCAAATCCTTAAACCGTCAATGTGAGTAGTATTCTCTGTGGTTAGAAGAAGAGGGCTTATTCATATTTATCAATATGATGTGGTGCCTTTAGCTTCCCATGGTGGTGCCGCTTTACATTCTGCATCGTGTTAGCTATGCTATTTGTGCTGTTCATCAGTCCCTTGCAATATCAGCACATCTTTTTGGTCTTGTCCGTTAGCTTTTCATTTCGCAAACACTCTGTTGTCAAAACAAGACGCCACCTCAATCTCAAAATTTTCACCTGTTTCTCCCATGTCTGTATGCCTCTCTTCTTCAGCTCCTGACATCCTTATATGAACCAGTCATGTAAACAAGTAGCAGTTAAACTATGATCATGCTCAAAGACCCAGCTAGTTGCTCATAAGCCTTTTACCATCATTGCACAATGAGCTTCATACATCGACATAGGTTAATAGTCAGCTATCTCTAGTGCTAATCAGAAGAATGCCAAATATGAAAAGCAACAGACACCATTTCAGTCTGAACTGAGAATCAAAGAGCAAGTTTGAAAGAACAGCCTGGATGCCTCAAGTTTTGCTATTATTGTTTCAAGGCTTTATAACATTTTAAAGCACAATGTGACAAAGTCAAGAGTCATCACATTCCTAACAGCATTTAAAAGTAATACCGGATACTGAAGAGGCCGGAGGAGATGTTAGAAAAAATAGAACAATGGAGCTGAAATAAGAAACTCTGCTTTCAAAAAAACCTTCCCTTGGGAAGCCCTTCACATTGAATTTTTGTTATAAAGGTGACTCTTCAGCCCTTATTTTTAAAGCGAAGGCAGATTTGAGCTAGAAAACAATCCTGGAGTTCTGCACCGTTATCAGACTTTCATACTTAAATATCCAGAGGGATGTTATCAAAAGGACACGTACCTAATAAAAATGTCTGAAAGTTTTATTATCAGTGCATCAGTTCATTAAAAATACCTGTGATGGCTGACTTGAAGCTCTCCAAGCAGCTGATTCTTGAACCACTGGTCAAAATCCACGTTGTCGAACAGCTCGTAGGCAGCAAGTCCCACTGCGTTGTACACTGAAGAAGGAATAGGACACAGTTAGTCAGAAAGCATAGTGATGATTAACAGTTGTACGTCTCTAAACACAATATATGGAAATATGTGTGAGCATACAAGATGCTGTAAAAATGTGAAAAGACAGAATTATGTTTAAATGAATTATGGGTTCAGACCATTAAAGTGATTCATCACTTTCAGGTCTAGAGTTTTTTGGGCAGGACCAGACAGTGGCTCAGTGATGCACTTCTGTCAAAATTTCCTCTGTTAAAAATTTAATTCTCTACCCTGTACATTTCTGTTTACCCTTGTAAATATCAAGAATGTGGACAGACAGAAGTGTGGTGCTTTGTGCTGAAGAACCTTTGACAGCCTTGGGCAAACATTTTTGTCTCCTGGTCACACAAGTCAGAGTAAAAAATTCAAACATGGATATGAATTTTACTGATGGAAAACTATCTTCAGTTTGTGGCAAGAAAAAGTATGTGAACCCTTTGAAATTATCTAGTTTTCTTAATTGATCGGTCATCCAATGTGATCTGATCTGCATCTAAGTCACAAGTACAGCCACACACAGTGTGTTTAACCTAATACCACACCAACAGTTATAACATTTTAAATCTGCATTGAAAACAGCCATTAAACATTCATAATGCTACTGGAAAAGTAAGTGAACCCTGAGGCTAATAACTCCAAAATGAGCTATTTGGAGTCAAGAGTTAGCACACCTGAAGTCCAAACAATTAAACAAGATTTGAGCCTGGTGCAGAGCTACTGTGACTACTGGTTCAAGGAAAATAAAGGTAGCCTGGATCCCTGAAAACACAGTCTTCTGTTATACCAAAATTCCATATAACATGTTTTTAAAATTGCTTTAGAGGGATTGTGAATTATAAAGATATCATAAAGGTTATCTCAAGAGCAGTGAAATCGTTCCACTCAACAAAAACAAAAGGCTCTTTTCTTATGTATGTCTAAAGCTACACTATTGGGCTGCCTGACCATCACACCAACAGGGACTGTAATGAAACTGTATTCACCGTCGCTCCTTTTGCAGCTGTAACAGCCTCCACTCTTCTTAGAATTTTTTAGGTCAGGCACTAACCATAGACAAGAAGGCCTGTCTTGCAATCTCCATTCCAGTTCATCCCAAAGGTGCTTGATGGGGTCAGGGCCCTGTACGGGCCAGTCAAGTTATTCAAAAACAAAAACAACTTTGCTGTTATTCCTAAATGCTTCCACTTTCTAATAATGTCAGTTGACTGTGAAATATCCAGCAGAGATGAAATTTCACAAACCTTCTTATTGCCAAAGTGGCATCCATCATAGTAACACGCTTGAAGTCACTGAGCTCTTCAGAACGACCCGTTTTGTGTCACAGATGTTGTAAATGGAGACTGCATGGGTAGGTGCTTGATTTTATGCACCTGTGGCAACAGGTCTGACTGAAACACCTGGATTCAATAATTAACAGGTGAAGCCAAATACTTTTGTCCATAAAGTGTATCTCTGCAGATGTCTACCAATGTCACTATTTCACAATAATTCAGAGTCTAGATTATGCTGTTCTTTTAAAAATGGAATCCACTTAAGGAAAGGAACAGGCGCATAAGAGTAAAAACACTAAAGGCATACAGTACATCAAGCCAAAATTGGTGTAGCAGTGGCAAGAAAGAGAAAACCATTAATCAGACTAAAGGGAAAAAAGATGAAATATTAGATTAGAATAAAAATGAGAGCAGTATACAGAGACAGAGTCATACAAGTTGAAGCAATGTCTCCTGTTACTATTTATATCTTATTTTAAAAGAAACCAATGAGGAGAATAGGAAAAGGGAACAAAGACTAAGAAATAAGAAGATTTATGAGAAAACAGAAACTTTTCCCATTACATTAACTCTTCAGTACTATAGAAGTTTGGCTCTCAGCCCAGGTACTGTATACTGAGCTTCTAGTGTCCATGAGAGAGAAAGCCACGGCTGAGAACTCAAGGAAGGGATATAAAAATACTGTAAGATGTCTCTCAGAGGACTGATCCAAAACCTATGGAACAGCTAAATGCCTCTTAGACATATTTTCACTCATCTATTGTGACAAAGAGATGGATGGATCAAGGGAAAGGCAGAAAATATAGCAAGTCCAAAGGTGCTGAAGCAGTGTCCCTTGCCTTATTACAAAAAGCAAAGCTATGAGGAGCTGTAAGGAGGTTCTTTTTATAGCTACATAAAACAGAGAAAATTGGAACCTGTCAGAAAGAGTAACATGCATCTTTCTTTTGCTTCCCACACTTTAAGAAAGTCTGGATCCAAAAAGTAGAAAGCAGTTGTGTGTGTCATTTCTATAACCAGTCCAGATTAGTTATTTCATCTTCATGTTTTGGCTGTTGTTTTCAGAGATTTATGGGTTTTTTTTTTGTTTAAAAAGAGTGTTTATCTTTTGAAGGTTAAGTGGAGTTATGTCATGGTCTGCAGCACTCTGATTATTCTGCTTTCTGAAATAAGGCAACAATAAGTTTTCACTCTGTTTTTAGTCATCACAGAAAGCCATCTCAGAGGTGTAACCAGGTACCTGAATATGCATACTGATTTAAAAAATGCTATTTTTCAGAGGGATGTTAATGCAGCTGCTAGTGCTGCTTCATTACCAAACAAGTGAGACTGACACCGGTGCTGCAAAAATATATGTGAACAGCTCTTGAACGTCTGCAGAAACAGAAGTGAGACTTAAGTGAAGCCGCCTCTAGGGGGATTATGCTGGGTTCAATGCCAGTAAGCAGCACCTGTCAGCTGAAATTAGAATCTTAGCCTGTGGTGCTAGTCATGAAGCATGTTGTTACTGATTTTGACAACTGTTATTATTGCACATCAAATGAAAAAAATATATGTTGTCTTTTTTTTGTAGCTTTCAGATTCAAACACAGGGATATAATCTTGAGTTAAAGACTCGAAATCAAAACACTGAACTCTCTGTATCACAGCAGCACAGTTTCAGTCTCTGATTGTGATAACACAATTCTATTTAAATTACCACCTGCTAATATGAAGAGCAACTCTGGCTTGGTGGTAAAAAGATCAGTTATCATTTCCAACAAAAACTGATGAGAAAATTATTTGTAAATGAACGTAGTTTTCGATAATTAGTCAGTTGAATCCTTGGGCATGTTTTTCATACTGTGCACAGATATGACATTGTTTTCAATGTCGAGATTCACAGGAAAGATCCATCTTGCATCCTCTGCCATTACTAAACAGCCACCATGAAGCCAGGTAAACGCATCATGGCAGACTGGTATCGGTTGATGCAACACTATCACATCCCGAGTCTGGGAGCATTTCACTCTCAGCCTATCATGAGATCATGCTGTTTATGCACAAGCACATAGCCATGATTGATCAGACTATGGCCATGCTGAATTTTTTTATATACATATATATTACATCTTTTTGTTTCCTCCTCACCTCTTTTTCCTCCACTCCTACCATTAGACAGTTGAGCAAACTCCTGCTGTAATTCTATGATGATCGTGCAGTGGATTAAAATAGAATCATCCGTCTTAAATCAGCACTACTTATGTTTAAAGCCAAGACTAATATATGGCCTTGATTTAGATTATTTTGGCATATGTTGAGTAATACTGAAAGCAATTGGATGGCAACCCCTTATCCGATTAGTCAATAGTCGTTTAATTGATCTAGTCGACTGTCAGAACAGCGAGTAGATTTTAGCCCTCCTCTGGCTCTTTAAGCAGCTTTATCTCTGAAGCTGTGGCTCACAGTTACAGTCATCTGCCACCGCTGCTACCACAGCTTCATCATCCAGTCAAGTCTGCAGTTTATCGATGCTGTCAACACACTGCTGAGCTCTCGACAGGTTTCCTGTTTTAACAGAGGCTCTCTTAGCAGGTTATCCAAACTGTCTGTGATTTAGTTGTGTATGTCATAAAACCAACAGAGTGGTAGCCCTGGCCTGCCAAGGAGCTGTAAATACTAAAAACAGGAAGGGACAAGGGAGAGCAAAGAAGAGCAAAAGAGGGGGGGATTACGATGTCCACAGATAAAACTAGGGCTGGCCAATATATTGAGTTTTTCAAATGTATCAATATATTTAAAAACTACAACAGTGTAAGATATTATCTATTATATTGGTATAGTGAAAATAACACTATTACATGTTTCTTTCATGCAGCCGCTGGCTCGTCTTCTTCTCTTGTCACTGCTCATCTCCCATCAGCCTGCCCCCTTCTCTCTTTCTGAACAAAATTAATAACTTAGAAAACACACCCCTATCCTTGCTTATTCACAACACAACAATACCTGTATGCAGCGAGCAAGACAACATGGATGCAGAGGAAGGGAGGAGCAATGCAGGAGAAGAGACACAGGTTATTTAAAGTACAAAAAAAAATATCCATAAATCCTGGACACTTAGTTTACCTTTGGAAGCCCTACGTTTTGCAGATCTCATGGCACTATCCTTCCCCTTGCAGCTCTTAAAGAAGTTTTTCTAGCGAACCTAGAACGTGGGTTACTTTTTTGGATTATAAAAAACTTTCTTTTTATCAGTTTTATAATCCATTTTTCGATGGTGTCTGCCACTAGCCTTAGCATTAGCATTAACAACCATATCATTTAACCAAACTGCATTGTGACAGGCTGTGACAAAACAGTTTCGTCATCAATTCATGTTTTGCCAAACAGCACACATGTAAACACTTAAAAACTGAATGAGAGGGCCCAAGTGGCTCATAATGGAGAAAAAGAAGGAGAGGCTGTGATGTGACCCTCTGTGTCTCTGCAGACAGAGCTGCTTTGGATAATGACGAAGAGAAAAAGAAGCTAACACTAAAAAACACAAGGACTTTTTTTGTAAATATGTGAATATTTTGTAGATTTTTTTGTCACAGAATGTTTTTTTTTTTTTTTCCACTTTTTGGTCCCCAAGAGATGGGGGAACAAGTTACTGTGTGTTATTAATAAGAAATCGTTGCGTTACAATTTTCATTTAGTATTTCTTTTTGCCTTTATAGTCCCCTAACTTTTTTTTTAATTCAGTGACATTACTGCAGCACTCATATTCTTAAAGCCCAAGTTATCTTGGAAAAAAAGGATCTTTAGAGCACAAAAGGTTGATTTTTTGCTTTTTAAGACAAAAAGTCCAGGTGAGACACAATGGTGAAAAATAATAGCGTAGGGGTCAGAGGGTCAATGCTTACACTTTCTCTATTCCCTTACCTATACTTTCTTACATGTCAGCTAGCATACCTGCACCTTACGTCAAATGCGTTCGTCTGGATTTGACATACACAATAGATATATGGAGATAAATACTGAATATCACCTTTGAGCCTAAAAATATCAAGACATGATTTCTGATCCATAATGCCCAGCCCTACAGCCACATATAGGCATGAATCGTCAGAGCATCAGAGATAAGGGTTGATGGTTAATAAAGGAGAAACAGTGAGAGAAACCTTTGACTCACCTGCATCCTTCATTAGCAGCTGAACAGGCTCCTCCACATTGGTTGGTCCTGGAAAGACAGATACATACTTGATACTTATGACAACACAGGCTTTCAGGATAAAGTGTTGTAGAATTATGCAAACATGTCAAGCTTTTTTCAGGTACATATGCAATTGATGCATGATTTAAGGGACCCAGTGACCATATCATAATACCATTTGAACTTACAGTGGCCTAGACATCACTATATCCCTGAGTCATTTTACTGTTCTTTTTTTGCTCCCTAATAGTCCTTGTTGTGTACTCAGGTCTCAAATCAATAGCTGCCTCTCTTCAACCATAGAATTACCCAATCTGGCGTCTTTCTTGCTCCAGCAGAGCCCATTTCCAGTCTGTCACTTGAAAACAAAAGCAGCTTGGGAGACAGGCCGGAAGCAGAGCCTGTTATACGCCAGTCTGAGCAATGGCCTCGGCTAATTCAGCACCAGAACAAGAACTACACAGAGGGAGCATCGGGGGACCATCAGCGGGTGAGGTGTATGTGTGTGTGTTTATGAGACTGGCTGACTGACTGAAGAGTTAAGAGTTGTAGTAATGGTGAAGGAGCATGTCACAGGGGAAGTTGAATGCGCAGTCAGGCCTATAAATTGCATGTTGCACATAAAGAAACCTAAACTGACCCCGATAGATACATGAAATACTGCATCAATCACCTCCACTGAGGACAGGCTACATGTCACGACAGATCCCACACCTGAGGCTCATTTTAGGTTACAGAAAACAGAGCCATATTGCATGTATAGGAAGTGACAAGGAGTTTTATCTTTACAGCATGTCTAAACACAAAAGCCTTAAAGTGGGGTTGTATGAGGTACTTCTCAACAGTAAGTGTACTAAGCACAGCAGGTAACAGTCTGCATGGTCAAGCAAGCTGTACTGCTGCACACAGGGTCAAAGGTAACACCCTTCAGCTGCTAAACAAGGCACTTCATGTAAAAACACGTTTCAGTGTGAGAGCACATTGTAGTTGTGGATATTTTCAATGCTCAACTAAACAACCCTTATCGTCACCATCCTATGAACTGTTCCACAGCCCTGTACACATACTCAATGTATATATATATGTATATACATTTATATATAGTTATTTCATTGTTTATTTTGGAATTTTAAGTCTTTATTCTATCCTTACAGAGCAAGCAGATAGGCCATATTCAACATCTGTCATTATGTAAAACGATCTTGAAAAGCTTTCAGCTGAAAGATTTTTTCCTGGTCATAAAATGGCCAGACCAATAAGCATCATACGAGGAGCAAAAGGCAGGAGTTGAACATGAGTCATGCAAGCTGTAAGAAGGTAAAACACTTTAGAAACACCAAGGCTTATTAGCAGTTAGCAACAACAGCTAAGGCTCACCGGGCTAGACTGTGCCATCCAAACCTGCAGTTAAGGAGACTGAAAACTCAAAGTGTCCCTCAACTTCTGATCAGGATATCATAGGCAGCACCTTACCCAGCACACACTGAAATCAAACTCATTTAAGATGTAGAAGTTGTTCTGATGACAATCTGAACAGCTCAAGTCACACGCTTCTGACTTTTCATATCAGATTTCCCCTTCAAAGTTTTCCATAATCAGATAGGCTACAGGTCAGATCTTTTTGAAATGTGACCTCAGTCTGAGCAGCCAGAAAGAAACGTGGAAGGCAGCTTAAATGTTGGTAGTTAGTGTGGGGCCTGTGAAGTGTTAAATCTTTAAGGTACCGTTGAATCTGGCTTGTGAAAAGCATTTTTAAAACCCTTTTTGTTTTTTCTCATCTGAAAAGTAGGGGTGTAACGATTCATCGATGTATATCGATATATCGATTGGTTGATTGATGATCCAATCAGATCAATGGAAAGTCAAAACATTGATCTAAATGGATGCTTCAAGCTATGCTTTTATTTTGAAATTCCCCCCACACACCTGTTGACAGTGTCCACCCCAGGCAGCGTCCTCAACAAGCTAGCTGCAAGCTAACTAAGTAGCAGCAGTGGCTTAAAGTTTCGCAGCTGAGGGAAAAAGGATTTCCTCTCCTCTCTCTGCTGTGTGGATATATTTCAGACAGACGCTACTGCAGGACGGATCTCTCCCCTTAGTTTGCCGACTATATCTACGTCTTTATCTGTATACAACCGCCATATGAGATCGTTCCCAGATAAAAACCCTCCACCTGTTATGGCTAAGGTAGCGAGTGCTGTCTGCAGCAGTCCGCAGATACACAGAGAGGAAAAAGTCTGCTGCTGCATATCTCCTTTGATACACTTATTTTACATCACCGTCTCACGTTAGATTTATAATGAAAATATAAGTTGTCCAAACTTAACGTGGATCAAGCAGGACAGCTGTTCTCTGTATACCCCCACCCCCTTGCTCTTGTTATAAAGCATCACAGGAACGTCTTTTATAATAAAACTTTGCTCTAGTATTCTGTCTAACCTTTCCATTTATTAAAATCAAGGTTGCAATAAATAAAAAAATGATAAAGAATCATTATATAACATTATATGCCACATATTTTACCTCATTTAAATCTCACAAGGTGGATAAACTACAAAAATGAACTATCTTCCACATTATTAGGCCCCTGTGTAAAGTATGAAGAGCTGATACAGAGCAGAAATGTCTGTTCAAGTCCACATGTGTAAATAAGTTTAAGAAAAAAATCTAAAATAGGAACACAGGCCAAACATTTAGATCATTATTATAAAGGGTTGCAGAAAAAGTCCATATTTGTGCTTTAGAGTGATCTGGGGATATGAGGAAATAAAATGTTTGGTACTGAAAATGTTTGCCGTTTTAAATCAATATGTTCTAACACAAATGTGCATAGTTGTGTTCCTAATTTAAAGGTAATCAGGGGTAATCGGGTCTTTGTTGTTTTTGTTAAATACAGAAACCTGTCAATAATTTAATTGCAGAAACTGTTTTTTTTTCTGTAACTGTGCGAAATGTTTGCACAGAAACGCCTGATGTCGATCTTGGGCCCCATATCGAATCGAACCGAAATCATATCTTGGCAGATTTTGTGATATCGGAAAATATCGTATCGTTGTCCAAACTATCAAAATCCTATCATATCGGGATGAAACTGGTGATTTAACCCATGCAATGTGATGACTTCCAGTATAGCTGCCACTACCACTCTCTGCATTAGATCTGACAGAGTTTTAAATTCAGCGCTGTTAATTGTGGACTACCAATGGCTACTTCACTGCAGAGAACAACTTATTCAACGTTGTTGCTCCTTCATCTGGTCATAATCTTGCATCAAAAGAAAACAGTGGTAAACAAGTGAATCTCAGATAAAAAATATTGTGGTATATCAGAAGTGTATTTTTCAGTGGTTCAATCAAAAAGTCAAAATCATCTCTTATATAGATTCATTCCACACAGAGTGAAATATTGAAAGTGTTTTTTGCTTTTAAATGTAATGAGTGAGGCTTACATTTAACAAGAGCCCATAATTCAGTATCTCAAAACAATGGAATATTACAGAAGACCAATAAAAAGAGGATTTTAATACAGAAATACTGGCCCTCTGAAAATTATGCTCATATACACTGTATTGCCAAAAGTATTTGCTCACCTGCCTTGACTCGCATATGAACTTAAGTGGCATTCCATTCTTAATCCATAGGGTTTAATATGACGTTGGTCCACCCTTTGCAGCTATAACAGCTTCAACTCTTCTGGGAAGGCTTTCCACAAGGTTTAGGAGTGTGTTTATGGGAGTTTTTGATCATCCTTCCAGAAGCGCATTTGTGAGGTCACACACTGATGTTGGACGAGAAGGCCTGGCTCTCAGTCTCCACTCTAAATCATCCCAAAGGTGTTCTGTCGGGTTGAGGTCAGGACTCTGTGCAGGCCAGTCAAGTTCATCCACACACTCTCATCCATGTCTTTATGGGCCTTGCTTTGTGCACTGGTGCACAGTCATGTTGGAACACGAAGGGGCCATCCCCAAACTGTTCCCACAAAGTTGGGAGCATAGAATTGTCCAAAATCTCTTGGTATGCTGAAGCATTCTGAGTTCCTTTCACTGGAACTAAGGGGCCAAGCCCAGCTCCTGAAAAACAACCCCACACCATAATCCCCCCTCCACCAAACTTTACACTTAGCACAATGCAGTCAGACAAGTATTGTTCTCCTTCTCCTACCATCAGATTGCCAGATGGAGAAGCGCGATTCGTCACTCCAGAGAACGTGTCTCCACTGCTCTAGAGTCCAGTGGCGGTGTGCTTTATACCAATGCATCTGACGCCTTGCATTGCACTTGGTGATGCATGGCTTGGCTGCAGCTGCTCAGCCATGGAAACCCATTCCATGAAGCTCTCTACACACTGTTCTTGAGCTAATCTGAAGGCCACATGAAGTCTGGAGGTCTGTAGCAATTGACTCTGCAGAAAGTTGCCAACCTCTGCGCACTATGCACCTCAGCATCCGCTGATCCCGCTCCGTCATTTTATGTGGCCTACCACTTTGTGGCTGATTTGTTGTCGTTCCCAATCACTTCCACTTTGTTATAACACCACTGACAGTTGACTGTGGAATATTTAGGAGCGAGGAAATTTCTCCACTGGACTTGTTGCACAGGTGGCATCCTATCACAGTACCACGCTGGAATTCACGGAGCTCCTGAGAGCGACCCATTCTTTCACAAATGTTTGTAGAAACAGTCTGCATGCTTAGGTGCTTGATTTTATACACCTGTGGCCATGGAAGTGATTGGAGCACCTGATTTCAATTATTTGGATGGGTGAGTGAATACTTTTGGCAATATAGTGTATATGGACTCAATACTTAGTCGGGGCCCCTTTTGCACAAATAACTGCATCAGTGCAGTGTGGCATGGAGGCAATCAGTCTGTGGCACTGCTGAGGTGTTATGGAAGCCCATGTTGCCCTGATAGTGGCCTTCAGCTCCTCTGTGTTTTTGGGTCAGGCGTCTGATTTTCCTCTTGAAAATACCCCATAGATTCTCTATTGAGTTTAGGTCAGGCGAGTTTGCGGGAATATCCTGGTTATTTAACCAGCTTTCGGTACCTTTGACAGTGTGGACAGGTCCTATTAGGAAATGATTAAGCATCTCCATAAAGCTTCTCAGCAGAAGGAAGCATGAAGAGATCTAAAATTTTCTGGTAAATGTCTGAGTCGACTCTGGACTTCAGAAAACACAGTGGGCCAACGCCAGCAGATGGCATGACACCCCAAGCCATCACTGACTGTGGAAACTTTGCACTGGACCTCAAACATCTTGGACCCAGTGCCTCACCAATCTTCCTCCAGAATCTGGGACCTTGATTTCCAAATGAAATTCAAAAGTTGCTTTCAAAACAAGATGCTGGACCACTGAGCAACAGTCCAATACTTCTTCTCCTTAGCCCAGGTGAAATGCTTCTAAGGACCCTGGGGTGGTTTGACATGAGGAATGCGACAGTTGTAGCTAAATCCACTGACTCCAGCCTCAGTCCACTCCTTGTGAAGCTCCCCCAATTTCCGGAATGAGTTTTGTTTGACAATCCTTCCAAGGCTGTGGTTATCCCTGTTGCTTGTGCATCTTTTTCTACCACTTTTTTCCTTCCAGTAAACTTTCCATAAATGTGCTTGGATACAGAACTCTGTAAACAGCCAGCTTCTTCAGAAATAACCTTTTGTGTCCTACCCACCTTGTGGGGGTGTCAATGATTGTCTTCTGGACAACTTCCAAGTCTGCAGTCTTCACCATGACTGTAGTATACTGAACCAGAATAACAGGCTCAGGCTCAGGCTCATGAAACCTTTGCAGGTGTTTAAGTTAGGTAGCTGGTGAGACACCATTATTTTGCAATATTGAACTTCTTCACAATATTCTAACTTTATGAGATACTGAGTTGAATAAATAAACATACTTTTCATAATGTAATATTCTTATTTTTGAGATACTGAATTTTGGGTTTTAGTTAGGGGTGCACCAATCGATCGGCCGAAACTGGAATTGGCGCAGATTTCCTTAATTTTAGGGGATTGGCCGATCCTTGTAAATAAGATCGGTGGATAAGATCGGTTTCATATGCCTCTACCTACTAAAATGTGAAAAATGAAAGATTTAAGGAACTGATATAATTTAGTAGTTTGGACAGCAATGCTTCAAACTTTTCATTTATATTTGAGAGAATTACCTCGTGTGCAGTTAAAACAACAAGTTTGTATTGTTTCACGGGTATTGTTTAATGTTATTCAATAAAATAAGACTGGAACATTGAAGGTGTATGCTGTCAGTTATAAAAAAAAAATCGGTATCGGCCAAAATCAGAATCGGTGGGTCAGGCTTTTTAAAGATCGGTGATCGGTGATAGGCCAGAAAATTGCAATCGGTGCACCCCTGGTTTTAGTGAACTGTAAGCCATAATCTTTACATTTAAAAGCAATAAACACTTTTAATATATTGTCCACTGTTTATGATGAATCTAAATTATATACGAGTTTCACTTTTTAATACTGGACTACTTAAATAAATCAACTTTTCCATGCTATTCTAATTCACTGAGCTGCACCTGTACTGTTCAGTGAATAAACTTCCAAAGTGCTGGTTTGATTGAAAAGACTGAGATGAGCAACATAACTGGTGGGCTGTGGGCCCAGATAGCTGAGGGCTGAGAGCACAACACCTGACAGTCAGCTCGTAGCAGTAAAACTCCACATGGTGAAAAAAGATGGAACTAAAAGCTGTGCAAAACTGCACGTGGGTGACTCTGCTGAACGCAATGGACACAGGTAGTTTAAACTAAATATTTTAATTATTTATAGCCTCTTGTAAAGACCCCAGAATGGACAGTGTCTTATATACCAGAGTGATCAGTATATTGTTTTACTGTATTTGGGATGACCGTTCTTTAAAAGGTCATGTTTTTTGGCTGCCTTGTTTACTTCTGATAACACCGTACTGTTGTTCTTTTGTGCATGCAGAATAACTAAGGACTGTGACCATTTTCCACTAGGGATGTCACAATTACAGAATTTTCTTGGTGCAATTGTTGTCAAAGAAATAATTGTAATTTTATGATTATCATGATTATTTTTGCATTTATTAATTTCACACTACCATGAATAAGTAAAATCACATGAACACTCCTTATAGGTCTTGTATTTCAATTTATTTCCATCCTAGGATGCTCCTAGGATGATATATCAACAATGTAAACTAACCAAAAATTACAAGAAAAATGATAATAATCCCATTTGGATGGACCACTCGAGTGGTCTTAGCTGAGTAGTGTGTGAGTTAAAAAGCTATAATTCAGTCTGTCACATCTATTTTATATCCCTCAAATATAAACACATTCTTCATACTCACAACTGTATTTATTAAAGTTTCTCATCGGAAACTAAATTTTCCCATTTTTATGTGGCATTTGAACACATCATAACAAATATAATACAGTTGTCTAATTTACTGAGGTTACCTGAACCCATCATATTTTCCGTCTTCAGCTCGTAAAGTTTGCTAATTAACTTCAATTCTGCCGATTCCACCGCTGATTTCTACACTGGATTCATATTGTTAACAAACAGGACTTGCTCAAAGTTTTGGAGCATTTATCAGCATTTATCTGAGCAGCTGAAGAAGAAAACTGTCCTGGAGCAGCTGAAGTGAGGAAAATGAGCCTGTTATGATGGCATGCGACTCACAAGCAGCGTCTTTCTTCCTCAAGCCGACAGTTTCAGGTACATTCTTGTTTGATGTGATGCATGACACTTCTAGTTTATGTTCCCCTTGAAAGGACTGATGTATGTTTTTACACCAGTCTTATCTTAAAATGACATTACGTCACAGAGCCTCTGAGACTCGATAGCAGTATCGATAAGCTGAAACGTTATTGATTCAAGACACTTCCTGAACAGTCTAGAGAAGCACAGCTTACACAAACTGTGTCTTCAAAAAATGTCGGTGATTGTTGGTGACCCTGTCTGTAACAATGAATAGGGCTTATTCTGTTATCTACTCTGCATAGTAACCTTTCAACTGATAGATACCTCATACATACCCTCCTCAAAAACCCTGAATTCTCTCTTTAAACATTAAATGTAAGGGAAAAAGGCAAACAAGCAAGACAATAAACAGTGAATATACCACCAAGTCCAACATTCAAATTCAAGAGGACAAACAACCATAAAATAGTCATAAAATTGAATCTGTTTAAAAGTAGAGCTGCAGTACAAGGCAAGAGACTGCAGTCAGAGTGCATGGTTTCCTTTGCATTTAACAAATGTTAAAAGGCTCACTGAAAAGACAGCAGACTGAGCTTTTGGCACAAAATGATGTATAAATTGACATTTAACTGACCCTGGAGATTCTGAACCATATCCAGCAGCACGGGTGTCAGTGTCTGGCTGTAGTTGTGGAAGATATCCAGGAACAGTACTTCTGTACAAGGCTTGAAGAGGAAAAAGAGCAGAGAGGACAAAGAAAAAGTGATTAATAGGAAGAAGAAATAGTCGAAGATATGCAAAGTCACCACACTCACTTTCCAAGTATCACAGTAGTCCCTGATTGTACATTCAAGTTTGTAGATGTTTCTGTGATAACAAAGGAAGTAAACAAGCCTGGCTTTTACTTTAGATGATTGCAGATTTTTTTTCTTTTTTTGTATTTGCAATCATAGAGTGTCTGGTTGGCTGTTATTGTGCCAGCTTTATGTTTGCCTTGGTTGACAAAGTTTAACTAAAAGTTTTGTGACCACACAGAGACAAAGCTAAGCACAGCTTTAATGCCTGGACAGATGAACACTGGGGAAAAAGGCAAACTTTATGACCCTTAAATTTTCCTCTCTAGTGGTTTACCAAGCAAACACAGTAAATATTTATTGTTTGACTTCATTAAAGCAATGTTTAACTTTATTTTAAGAGGAAATAATAGGTACAAAGTGTTTTTTGTTGTTATTGTGAGTCAAAAGCATAGAAATGCTTTGTCTATCACTGAACTCAAGAGTGTGGCCATCATAACAAAGCGCAGACTCTTAAATAACTAGAAGTTACATTATACTGGGCAACCTGCTGTGGTGTTTCTGGGTATCTCTTATGTGTAAGTTAAGTTAGTAAGTTATAAGTGAGTGTTAGAAACACATATAAAGATTTACACAAAGAGGAACATGCAAAACACAGACATTCACATAGTCAAAAGATCACCTATAAATAGCAACCAAAGCCTTGACTACCTGGTTTCTAAGTCATTAATTATGTTATTCACTGGGATGTAGCAGTTATTTGTAATAATACATTTAAAAATAAATCCAAATATGGACAAAAATAGATTGATTTCACACAAATATATATATATATACAGGGATTAAAGCAAAAAAAAAATCTTTTGACTGAAACTTTTTCGACACCAAATCGTATTACCCGACCATCAACCCACCATGTAAGAGCCTTTTTCCTGCCTATCAGTGACTTCCCAAAGGTTTTCATGTAAAAAGGAGTATACTGTGTACATGCCCTTAGCCCAAGGGCATGTACACAGTATACTGCTCTCTAAACAAGCATTCGAGTTGTAATAAGACTTTCACCTACACTGTTAGTATTCTCAAGACCAATGGCATTTTAAAGGAAGAGGACGATTTTTAACAGCTTTTCTGTTCATTTGCTTTAATGTAATTTCAATGTTTTCAATCTATTCAATAAAACACTTTTTGCAAGGCTTAACTCAGATATAATGTAGTCATACAAATATTCAACCATCTCTATAACTTTTCAGTGCAAGTTATTTATTTCACTTTGAACAGCCATATCACTTTACAGAAAAAAACTCACAGCAGCACCAACAATTAAGAACAATTAAGTGTAGTTGTGTAAATGGCTATCCTGCTTTTCATTTCTTCTACTTTTCAGCAGTGAAACCAAATGCCTCAAGTGACACCTGTTTCTGGGGTCTTTCTGAATGAGCTACAGGTTTCGGAGCGCTGACTCCAGCAGTGGAGGAGGAGGCTGTAGCACAGGGGTCTCAAATTCATTTAAGGTAGGGGCCGGATTTGCTCTAATGAGACGTCCTGTGGACCGCACAGTTTTTAGCAATATCAATACGACCAACAACTGATATGTAGGCTGCAGTAATGTTTAGAAAGAGAAATTATCCAATATTGTATGCATGTACCATTTAATGAGCGCTGCATGTTTGTACACAAAAGGGTTAATTAGCTACTTTAGAAGGAGAATTAATTTGCAAGTAATCTAAACAGGTCAGGCGAAAATATGCTGACCTTGTAACATATGACAATTTTTACAGGTTTTAATGTTTTTAGAATCCACTGATGATGAATATACAAGACTGGAATATTCATTAAATATTCATTCAACATGACTGTTTATGGTTTTAAAACAGCAACCTATTCACAAAACCTGATCTGAGCCCTATTTCACCTGGGATCAGTGCACAAAGTCCAGAGAGGAGAATGAGAGAGAGAAAGAAGGGAGAGAGAGAGAGAGAGAGAGAGAGAGAGAGAAAGAGCAAGAGAGACTCTTGCTCTTTCTTGCGGAGATTCGCCACACTGCTGCCCTGTTACTGTTTATAAAGCTGCAAACCCTCACCTGCTGAGTGAAAACTTGACTTTGAACACATGTATGAGCCCTACAGTTGTTCTTCTGCTTGTCCACTTTATCTGAATCCCCCTGACGTCCCTGCAAGCGTCATAACTGGAGCATCTCCGTGTGTAATTTAGTGCTGTGTCAAGATCAAACATGCCGACCTCTCATGCCTCATGTCTCATACCTATGTCCATATTAGGATTAAATATTCAGTTATAAAGTTTTGTTTTTATCGTTATGAAAGGAATTTTTACTGTTTGATGAGACCTGGAGTTAAATACGCCACAGGATTTATAAACCATGTCCTGTTTAAACTTAAGTTGATAGTATAATTATATTATAATATAGTATAATTAGTTGATATTACTTTAGATTGTAATAATCAGGGATTAAATCAGACAAGAGATTGAACTGAGTCACTCACCAAAGTGAGATACAATGTCTGCATTTGTGGCTGAGGGACAATTATGCAGGGAAAAAAATTTGTCATCCTGAGCGCAGCTGTTTTAATCCCACTCAGGAGAAGTTTGGTTTTACAAGGCAAAAACCTCTGGATGCCTTTATAGACTTATTTAAACTCCTATCCATATCTCTGACCCTTCCTGTCACATTAGTGAGCTGTGATCACAGGTCCTCATGTCTGCATCGTTTAAAGACCAGCACCCTGGTAGCCTAAGCACTGCTGGCACTAAACTCAGACAGAACCCGAGCCCTGGGCCAAGCAGAACTCATTGATGCCTTCACCCTCAACCATAACAACCAGAAGATTGTTTATTATGAAGACATCAAAAGAGCGTGTTTTGACGGCTGCAGTGTGTTAATTAAATGTATTTGTGGGTTTAGGCACCAGTTTTGAATTGTTCTTATCTCTTAATGCTTATTAATATTATGGATATAATATAAATTGAGCCTTTTGTTGGCTTTAAAGCTGCAGTGTTGTTGATTGGCAGCAGAAACTGGTGGATTTTTGTGACTGAGGCTGTAGTGTGTGTGCGTAAAAGGCGCGGGCCGCACTAACACACTACACTTTGATGTCAGTGGGGGGCCACAAAATATCTTCCCACAGGCCGCAAGTTTGAGACCCATAGTGTACTATAACCCCAACCCTGTCTTTTTCAACAGTACATCAACTTCACAAAGACGTCAATAAGTAATGTGTAGGTTTTCTCCCCCCTCTCATTTTCCAAATGATGGAAATCCATCGTGGCAACGGAGAACTTTAATCCATGTATATATTGTAATCTGCCTGGGCATCTCTACAATGTCAGAAGCTGAAGAGTTAATTCGAGATGTATGGTACAGATATGGTGGAAGGAATCCAACACTTGGAGATGAGGAATGTGGTTTGTTTTAAAGCAGGAATAAAAAGAACAAGACAAAATCAAAGTGTCAAATTTGTCAAAGACAGATTAAACCAAACAACGCACAATATGACACAAGCAAAACAGTGCCACACTGCAAAGCTTGACACACCAAAAAACATTAATATCAAACAATGAGAAGCAAATTTGAAAGCCCCATCACCCCAATAAGTGCAAGAGCTATAGAGGTTGTTAAATTCATAGGTATTTGAAAGATTTGGGCTGGTACTTAATGCTTTCCATACACTAGAAGAAAAAAGGCTTTAAAAATTGGACTGTGACTTCAAAATAACTTCAGATGTTACTAGGTGTGAGGAAAGCATAATGCATTAGAGGCAGCTGTAATGAACCAACTTTAAAAAACACAATTATAAACAACATACTGTGAAATCCCAAGTTATCAAAATAGAACATTTAAAATTATTCAAGAGGTGATCCAAAGTTCTTTACTGCTGCAGTCAATCATTTCCATTAAAGCCTACAAACGTTTAAAAGAATACGATCTCTCACGGTCAGTGTGAACAGGCATATTGCAGATGAGCAGCTTATTTGACATCCTGTGCCTGCGATGCAAAAAAGCCCATTCACCATCAGCTTTTAGGGAGGGGATAAGAATTTAGAGTAAAAGTAGGGATGACCTACATGATCTGGAGTAGAATATTGAGTTGACCAAAAATAGTGATGTATTCTTAAGCTAATCCATTTAAGTCTTTAAAACAAATAACACAGTTTGGAAATCAATCCTATAATTTACTGGTACCCAGAGGAAGTCGGCTGCTGCAGCAACTGGACACTGCCAGGGGATTCTTTATTTGTGCATCTGTGTGGGGGGGGGGGTCGGCAATGGTAGCTCTATCACCTTCTATAGATTATTGGGTTTGAGATGTCACACAAAAATCAATATTCAATAAAAATGCTTGTAATCTGACAACATGGGCTGATCCAATTCATGAGCACCTGCTGTGTATTATTTAGAAAGATGTGTGGTATCTTGCATCCTTTCTGCTGTGCTGGTGAGAGGTCAGAAGTGTCAGATGACTCTTTAAAAACACTAACCTTTTAATATAGGAAAAATAAAGTGGCCATATATAATCAGTCATTTGAAATGGGAGACATGAAAACAATGGATTAATATTGACATTTGACTCCTGAAACCTCCTGAGCATTACATTATGCTACTTTAAAGGCCAAAAGAGGGCAAACATACACAGGTGAGACGTGTGAGTATTCACTTCCCATGTCAGTACTTAACAAATTAAATGTGACCACGTAACTGTAACTCTCCTCTGCACAGATCAACAGATAATATGAATGCCATTTAAAAGAAGGAAAACCTCCACTGTAATACACAATTGCATAAATATTCACCCCCTAAAGTGACTGACCTAATTCAACAGAGGTCTATCCAAATGGTGCTAGTAGTATTACAATTAGTAAATTAGGATCACCTGAGTGCAGTGAATGTGTCTCAAGTGATAGTAGTATAACAACACCTGTGTCTGGAAGGTCCAGTCACTGGTCAATCGGAACTCCTGGCTACCATTACACTATGAACACAAAAGAACACTCCAAGCAAATCAGAAGCCGTTTTTACACAGATATTCTGCAATAAAGGCAAAAAGGAATGCCCGTCTCTGTTCCGCAACGAGCAATTCACACAAAGGTGTAACAGAGCAGTGCACACCCAAGCTTACACACACACACCCCGGCGTCCCGTAATCAGATGGCAGCCGCTGCCCGAGCTGCTGCTTTCAATGAAACTCGAAACTCTGGATTTCTCAACTCAAAACTTTGTAGTTTCTAAGTGAAATACAGGGAACATAACATGAACATTTCGATCGATTAGATCCAATAGACTTTTTTCCCCCCATGTTGCAGAGTTGGAGGTCTGACTTTGAGCAGTGTCACAGCGCACGTGTTTACGTCTGAGGTCAGAAACTTCAGAGTACCGAGCTCACTTGAACACATCATGGAACTTTTCAGATGCTGCTGTGAGCAGAGATGTGTCTGCTCTCTCCTCTCCTGTACAGAGTGTGATCAGCTCTCTGACCTCGCAGTCTCTCCATTTAATCCACATTATTTTTTGTTTTATCCCCCTGTTGTTTTCTCAGATGAAATGCTGCTCAATTAGACCGCGCTGGTTTTTAAATCTCCTGTTTATGGAGACAGCAGCGCACACTCGCTGTTGCTGAATGCTGTGACGTCCTTTCACACTCGTTGCCAAAAGTCTGTTACGGCTCTGGTACTACCTCTCGATCTGGATCAGAGGTGGGGCGAGATCGACCCCCGGTCCCCAGAATGGTCGCTTTCACACAGAATGGCGTTGCGGAACAAAGGTGTAACAGACACAGAAAAGAGAGGCAGAGTGAAAGAAGCTAGAGAAAATGTTATTGAAAAATATAAGTCAGGGGATGGATACAAAAAATTCCAAGGCATTGATGATCCTCCCAAGTTTAGTTAAATCCATCATCAAGAAATGGAAGGAATTTTGCACATGTGCAAATCTACCTAGATCAAGCCGTCCTCACAAACTGAGTGACCATGCAAGAAAGACTAGTGAGAGAGGCCACCAACACACCTAGCCATCAGACAGGACACTATGTTTGGCGGACACCAAACACTGCACATCACTGCAAATAGACCATCCTCATTGTGAAGCACGGTGGTGGCAGCATCATACTGTGGGGATGATTCTCAGCAGCTAGCCCTGAAAGGCTTGTAAAGGTAGAGAGTAAAATGAATGCGGAAAAATGTAGGAAAATCCTAAAGGACAATCTTATTCATTCCATGAAAGAACTACAGCTTGGGAGAAGATTTAATTTCCAGCAAGACTATGACCCAAGGCATAGAACAAAAGCTACACAGAAATGGTTTAGAGACAAAAAGGTGAATGTTCTTGAGTGGCGGAGTCAAAGTGCAGACCTCAATCCACTAGAGAAGCTGTGGCAAAAGAAAAAAGTGCTGCTCACACCTGATCCCTGTGCAACCTGACAGAGGTTGAGCAGTTTTGCAAAGAAGAATAGAGGAAAATTGCAGTGTCCAGATATGCAAGCCTGAGTGAGACCTATTCAAAAAAGCTCAGTGTTGTGATTACAGCCAAAGATGCATCTACTAATTACTATCTTGTATGAGGTCAACATTCATGCAGTCACTTATTTTACATTACATAACTTTATCTAATAAACCTCACTTTGTAGCCTCACTGTTTTAACTTTGACTTATTTGTCGTCAAAAAAGACAAATTATAATGACCATCATTAATTTATAAAACCAATAAAAGGGTACAACAACCAAGGGGGTGAATACTTTTTACCTGGGAGGCACTGTATATTCCTAGCTCCATCCACCAGACTGGGTTGGAACTAAAGAAGTCTTTCAGATGAGAGGTGGAATGTCTTCAAGATTTCAACAAAGTCCAACTGCCTTTTGAATCAAGCTCAGAATTACTGTTACCTCAAAGACTGAGAAAATTCACATCGAAGCTGGAATTTAATGACCACCAGAGCTCAATGTACAGTATGTCCATGTTAATGGGATAGCTGAACAGATGACAGTGTTCTGTGCAAGTACACACAAAGCCTGCCTTCTATTTATCCTGAAATAAGATTTAAAATCTAGCAGACAGGCAGCTTTATGATGTTTGATTCAGTGAAAACAAAAGCAGCAAAAAGGAAGAGGTTCTTCATCTTCTAATTGCAAAATCTCTTTCCATGTACAATGAACAAAAATGAAAAAGTAAGGGGTAGTAGGATCATTACTAAGCTGTGCATTTCTTGATTCATGTGAATTATCCAAATTTTGGAATTTCAAGGGCACACTCACATGGGGGCCAGTTGCCCTGTACTGTGCTGAAGCATGCTCGTCTCCCCTCCCAGAGTCAGCACAATGAAGAAATACATAGACAACATGACTGTAACTTTACTAATTTGTGAGTTATTTTCATCAAATACATCCCTCTAGAACTCTGCCATGGTCACATCGATTATGCGCCACATGAATGGCGTGCACCTGTGTTTGTGCATGTGCATGAGCAATTGTAAAGTGCCCCCTTTTCCATCCATGTCAGGGCCAGCTGTGTTTAGTGTGTCCTGTGTTTCAGTGCAGTATAGAGAAATTGGTCAAACAGAATAGGCTTTTGGGGTCAAGCGTGCTTGGGCAGGTTACATTTTGCCTAATGCATTTGGTCTGTAAAAAATGTCCATGCAGAGTCCCATGTCAATGGTCAGTTTGATTTTTAATCTAATGTGCTTTCGCCATCTGCTCATATCAGTCTTTGCTGTTACTTTTTGTTTTCAATTTTAAAATTAAAGACATTATGTCATAATTTGTTGAAATAGCTAAAAGACTGCCAACTTACATCCCAGCTACAGAATTTTAAAGCTGTAATGTATTTACAGTAATGCAGTCACCCCAAATAGTGGAATATTCATTTGAAAAAGCCTCATTCTAATCTCAGTCTTATCATCCAACACCTGTTGATGAGACAAGGATCATTCTATTCAAGCTATGTTAAATGTCTACTATTACATTAATTTGTCAGTTTTCTCCAAAAAATTCAAGACTCATAACCCATTTTGTTTTAGAAATGCACTTAAAAATATGTTTGAGACAACTCTGAAAACTTTTTAGTTCCCCAATAGCTTACAATGTCTTTAAAAACAATCTTCAGAGGTGCGGGAACATTTGAAGATAAGCTATGAGCCTTCTGTATTTTAAATGATTATGTGCTATATCTATATATGGTCAACATAATGTAGACTGAAAGAGAAAAAGACTGGATAAAGTCCTAAAATAAATTGTTTTTCCAAGTCAAGAACAAAAATAGTTTGATTATGTGGTTTATCTCTTCAGTTACAAATGAGAATAGGGATTATTGAATCAAAACTTTTACAGTTTAACAGTTGGACTGTGGTATAAAGCTCTGCTTTTGTCTTTTAACATGGTAAACTAGACTTTTAAGAGTTTATTTTCATGAACACATCAGGCCAGTCACTTTGTTTTTTATTTCCTGTTACCATTTTTACCATTGTTCCTAGATGGTGATAAGCTAGATGCACCAAGATAAAGAAGCTACCATGATGTTTTTGGCAGAAAAGTTTGAGTACTGTGTACACAACCACAATCACTTGGCACCTATAAACACAAAGGTGCCTGAAATGTACAAAGGTACTGACAACTATTCTGCATGAGTTTGTTTCTCCAATTTTCAAATTATTATTAAAAAAATAAAGCACATTTACAGAGTCTACATGTTTCAATACTTACCCTTAGACTGTATTTCCAAGAGTCACCCCCTGTTTCTTCGACAGCTGCAAAGAGAAGAGAAGAGAAGAGAAGAGAAGAGAAGAGAAGAGAAGAGAAGAGAAGAGAAGAGAAGAGAAGAGAAGAGAAGAGAAGAGAAGAGATGTGACTGGTTGTCTATGGAGGACTGGCAGGCAAACACTGCTACGAGGCCACCATATTGTGAGATGAAAAACGGTTATCTCTGGCCAAGGCTGCAGAACATTGTACATCTTGTCAGAGCAAAAGTGCAAATGAATTTCTCCACACTTGTGTGTTGTTCTGTCTGACAGTAGAACTGAATCCAAAAAGTCAATACTCTTAACTACAGCACTGGGCCTGTGCGGTCTTGGCTTTATAAAGTGTTATATCTGAGCAATCAGTGTCATTACATCAAGCCTGCAGGGGCTCCAGGCTGCGAGAAAAGTAAAGTCTGTTATTGACATCTCAATTGCTGCCAAAGCTTTAATCAACACCAAGATAGTTACTCCCTAGTCCATTTCATTTTTTTCAAGGGGAGTCAGCATCAGCTCATTATACAAGATTATCAAAGTGGCAAGTGTTTCTCCTCGAGGTACATTTCCTTTACTTACAAGTAGTTATATTACTAACATAAGTAATCATACATGACTAAATTACTGAATTTAGGAAATGACAATGCACAAACACATAAAATGAATGAAATTGGGTGAAACTGGAAACACTTTTAAATTCTGCAGGTTACCACATTAAAATGACCTATTAAGAACACCAAAAGGGCTTTGATTTGTGTCTTCAACACAAAACCAAACCCCAACAGCACCACCACTACAGAAATGCATCATCCTAATAAGATTTTATTGTGTGGGTGAAGGTCGCTGCTTTAATAAAATGCTAACTCTGCACCCACAGAGTATCGCAGAAAATGAATCGATTTCTGGGGCAGCAGCCAAAACTTTGAGGCTTTCTTGTATAGACATTGGATATCTGGATAGAGGAAAGCCCGAGCCAAGACTTCCTCCTCTTTGTGCCAGCATTATGCAGGAAAACCATCCATGTGCATTGGCTGTAATGCAAACCCAGAACCTACTACCTACCAGCACCTTTTATGTTCTGAATAAAATGGCATATATACAGTAAATAGATGCAGCTAACATGGTTGTAGAGGTTGTTTCAAGTCAGTTTTTCTGTTTAACATTTCTAGCTGGACTGTAAACAATGACAGGGGCACAAAGGCAGCTTTCAAAGGGTGTACGATGAAGTGAGACCAGAGGATAAACCTGGTCTGTTGAGTCTAGCCTCAATTCATGAAGCTACCTCTATGTTAGCCTGGTTAGGTCACTGCTATAGCCTCTTCAACATCAGCAAGGCTCAAAGACAAAAAGACCAGCAACTTATGAAAGACGGCATGTAAATTTGAAGGTTGAACAAAAAAATCCAAATTAACAGTCACAAATTGGTAAGTCCAAACTTGTGACTGTTCAGAGCTGAGGCTTAAAAGCAGCTGGAAAGTGTTGTTGTCTCCTTATTCTTTATATTTTACTTTTATTTAGTTGGCAACAGTGGATAGAGTTAGACTAGGGAGAGGGGAAGGGGGGCATGGCATGCAGAAAAGGAGCCACCGGCCAGATAAGAAGCCAGACTGTCAGCTTGGAGAACAGTCTCCGTACTAGGGAAGCATACAATTAATGTTGGCAATAAAATAACTTGTAAGTTTATCAATTCTTAATGTTTTTACCACTTTTCCCTTCCAGCCAAATTTACATTAATATGCTTTGAAACAGCCTCTGAGAACAGCCTGCCTTTTAAGAAATAACTTCTATGGCTTACCCTCTTTGTGGAGAGCAGTGTTAATTTTGACAGCAGTTCTGTATTTTATTCTTGGTCTTAGTACTAAGATTAAAATGTTCATTAGTTTTAGTCACATGTTAAGCATTTCTACCCTTTAAAGTTGTACTCTAGTTTTGGTCAACAGAAAATCAAAAACATTTTGTCCAGTTTTAGAGAGGAAGAAGAGCAACAGATACATTGTGTTTTGGTGGATTTACCAACAGTGGTGAAATATCACAGATTTTGCATATCTAACAAAAACTGAATTACATTTTAGTCTCGTTTTAGTCTCCTTCCCAAAAAACAAACTTACTTTTTAAAAAGAATTTCAGTAATCAAATATCCATTTTTGGCTAGTCTTAGTCTCGTCCTTCTCATGGAAAAAAAGGTAGTCGATGAACATTTTTAGGCACAGCTTCAGTCGATGAAATTAAGACTGGTGGAAGGTTTCAATGATTGTCTTCTGGACAGCTGTCAAGTCAGCAGTCTTCCCCATGAATGCTGAACCAGAGTTGGAGAATAACGGCTCAGGAAATCTGCGCAGGGGTTTTGCATTAATTAGTTGATCAGACCAGTGGTTCCCAACCTTTTTCCCCAATGAGTCCCCCTTACTTGTATCATAGAGGCGCTGAAGCCCCCCAGGACCCACACAAACAAAAGGTTATACATGGATGTCAAAAAATAATATCAAATTTCAAAGTTTTCATTGTTCAGATCTATATAAAATAGCCCCACACAAAGGTTTTCTTATCATGAGATCGTTGCAACAAGATAAAGAAGCTATTAATAAGTGTTTTATCATGATTTTAGTTAGTAAGAGTGAATCTAATTTTGGCACCCTCAAAGCAGACAGAGCCTCGTGTCCCCCCTGAAATCACTGGTGCCCCCCCCACCCCCCAAGGGGCTCCCGGACCCCAGGTTGAGGACCAATGGATAAGACTATCAGGACAGATATAACTTACAAGAAATCGGACTTTTCCACAATATTTGAGATACAGATTTCTGATTTTCATCATCTACTGTAGAGGTTGTAATCATCAAGATCAAACAGAAAATAAACTTTAGATATTTTACTTTGTATGTGATGGATCTAGAATATATGGAAGTTTGACTTGTTGCATTAAACTATGTTGAAAAATTAACTTTTTTTTTTTGATAATTATTTTTTAAGATTTTTCCTCAGCAGATCATCCATACAGTAAAAGAACAACTAGGGCACAGACATTTAATCATTCTGAGAACTAGATTCAACACAGCTGGTTTAACAACAAAACACTGGTGATGAAAATGATTAGTCTTTTGTTATTGGAACATAATAACATTTTCAATAAATTATTTTGACTTTGATTTGGCAGCTCTTCTGAGTATTTTCAAGGCATGAAAGGCTATTAGACCTAATTACAGTCCCCTGATTATCATGTGCTTCTCTGTTGCAGATTAAGTTTTGTACTGTGCAAAGTTTTCCCATTAGAAATTAACAGGAGGCACTGACAATTTGTTGAATGGCAAAATCAACTAATTGACTAATATCAGAATTAACTAATTAACTTCCTTCTCCTACAAAGCAACAGCAGATATGTTTTTAATCCCAATAACTGTCAAGCTTTCATTATCTCTTCTCATTATATCAATGACAGAAGCAGACAGCAGGTGACTGTTAATTTTTGTGCAAGAAAGTGCAAAATAAAAAAGTCCAGTGAGCCTGCATACAAGCAGAGGGCCTGTCAGCAGAGAAAGTTCCTGACAACCTTACAGTACAGATATTTCTGACTGGAGCTTTAAGCCATGTGGCATCTACTTACTTAAAGGAAGCCTGGATATGTTGAACTCACTTTGTGGTACATCTCCATGTGTCAGAAATCCTTCATCAAACCAAAACCCCTAAATATAAGCTGTCACCATCAGAGGCTACATCAATATGAGATGACATGATGGGTTTCAAGACTGCATTTTTGCCACTGAGTTCCTCCTCTTCATCTGTACTAAATGATGGCTTTCCTGCAAGAAACTACACTCTATTAATCTCACTTTTACTGTGGACTTACAGAAGATTCTGCATTCATGAGCAGGTATCTTTCTATCTAGATTAAAAAGAAAATGTGAAGCTGGCTAACCTTCACTATTCTGTTCTTCCCAAAGACATGCCTGTCAACTCTGCCAGTCTGCATGAGTAGATAAGCCTGAGTATCTGCTGATGTGCTATTACCAAAGCTCTCTGGGTCCTCCTCCCACATTGCCAGCTCTTCCTCTGTGAGCAGGAAGTAGTGTGAAACCAGCCGGCGTCCAATCTCTGTCAGAGTTGGGTGTGTGAAGAAGGCTGTCTTGATCTTGTGAGCCTCCAGACTCTCCGGTTTACTGTCTGAAGGAGAAAGGGCAAACAGAATCAGGAGACAGAACAAAGAAAAGAAAGATATCAAAAACCAATCACATTACCCTCGGATTTACTCTGCAATTGTCTTTCTACTTCCTTCACTTCTTAATCATGTTACCTTAGTGCATTCCAAAGCAATACAAAAATAATCAGGTTAAAGTACATTTAGTATGACTTTCGAAATATAAAAGTATGCAGCATACAAGTGTGATTTAAACTTTGGTTAGAAGTGAACGAAATAAAAGGCGGCACGCTGTGTCCTCACAGCAGCATCTCTACCCTAGAAATTTCAGTCTCCCCTTGTGCTAAAACAAGAAGACACATAGCACTTTAATTTTAGTGTTGGAGAAACAGATGTGATTTCATGGCTGTAAGGTCAACAGTTTTGCCAGTTAGTGCATAACACATGAATCATAGATCTATACATCATTAATGCACCAGTGTCCTCTCCTTTTAAAAGAAAGCTAACAAGCTTTGAGAGAGAGAAAAGGGAAAGAAACTCCTCTTGTAGAACACTCCCAGGGTGTTTCGGTCTCACTTTGTCCTTACTCACTCATGTCAATGCAAGTGGCAAAGACAAAACTAGAAATTGAGGAATGGGATAAAAATGGTGTGCTGCATCGCACTGTTTCACATGGCATTAGTTGTAGTCTGTTAGGACTCTCAAGTAGGAAACAGTTGAAATAGGCTGATCCTAGAGCAGATTTTACTGCCTTGTTTTTCATGATTTTGAAGCTTAATTTTATAAACCTAGAGATGTTTAATTTGACTGAAATTTGGCCTGGGGGTTCATAACACAGACACCTGTCATACAACAGACCTAAATACAGATTTATTTTCACTTTATAGGGTCTTTAATCATGTAGCTATGTGAGCTTTAGCTAAAACTAAGCCATTGTTTGTGCAACTACATCTCAAACAGGTCTTCATATAATTTAATCCCAGATTAAACATCTAGACCTTTATCTCAGAGGCAGCAGAAAGCACAACTCTGACTGGCTGTGGGTCCCTACTTTTACCAAAAGTGAAAAACCTAACCTGCAAAACCTGATTACAAAACATTTAATAAAGCTGAGAAAAAAGTCCACTTACAGAAAAAAGCTTGTCCTCAATGACTAAATTCTAACAGCTAGCTCTGTTAGCTACATAAGCTGTGTAAATAAGTGAGTTACGTAGCCAGTGATGTTACACAGCTAGTGTAGCTAAAGCTGAGCTCACAAAGCAGCTAAATGAGGTACGTATCTGCGTAGCTGTTATCTTTAGCTACATTTGCTAAAGCTTACATTCTAAAACCTAACTTAGTTATAGATAGGAGCTACGTAGCTAACTTAGCTACATAGCTATTTTAGCTATAGCTTAGTTTTTTTAAAGCTTACTGTAACTTACTTTTCTAGCCTTTTGTTACCCCATCCATACTTTTTTGAGATGTGTTTCTGCTATCATACTCAGAATGAGTTATTATTCTTTCGTTAAATTGAAAAAAAATATTTATGTTCTATTGTGAACAAAATATCGGTTTATGAGATTTGCAAATTATTGTATTCTGTTTTTTATGAATATTTTGCCCAGCGTACCAACTTTTTTGGAATTAGGGTTGTATATAAGACTGGTAAGGTGCTGATTTGATTAAAAAGGCTCTCCAGTCAAAACATCAAATGACCAGTAGCAGCAGAAAGCAAAACTCTCGCCTGCTGTGGGTCTGTACATCACTACAATCACAGAGCGCTGCCATAAGAGAACTTCCCTACTCATGACTAGCAGGAATCCAGACTGTACATAGTAAAATCAGATACTTCCTCTACAAAAGAAACTGAAAGTTGTTAACTTCACAAAACACAATGGAAATCATCACTCAGGATAAAAGTTAAAACCTTTTGTGTCAGCCCCTGAACCTGAATATGTTTAATTTATTCAAAGTCGTTTTACAAAGTAAGGAAAATCTGATGCTGTCTTGGACATAAATCACACCAAGTTCATCTTCACAGTAAGGAATATCTCTTATTAGTTTGGCACTGGTAATGCTTAGGTGTCAGAATTGTCTGATACTAAAGGGCCAGGTATAGGATCGGTATCTGAGCTCAACAAGTTGGGCTGGTGAATCACTTTATGTTCTCCCAGATCTCCCCTGTCCGCTTGCTTTGTGTGATGTTTCTTGAATATTACCTGATATGTTCAGCCATCAGCTCTCCCTAAATTCACAAAGACATTTTACAAGGGGATAGCAGTATAATTTGTGGGTAAAATTGTGGTGGAACATTTGACTATTTGTCTCCACACATGCATTTCACCCCAGAAATGTCAAGTTTTCAAATACCATGTATACAAACACCAAAATTGTACATGAAAAAAACTACAACCCAAAGGTAGACATCAGGTCCACACACTCAAACACCCATGTGAAACAAAGGAACACAAACCTAGAAAAAGCACACTTCCTATCTGTCAACTGAAAGAAAAAAAAAAATCTTCAATTCAGCACACAAGAGCCCACAGTGGCAGAACAAAGACAAAGTGTTGTGCTCCAAAGCTAATGAAGCACCGGAGGCCTGTGACAGCTTGAAATAAACATAAGCCATGGAAAGGTATGGTGACAGTGATGTTATTAGAACGTTGTGCTTTCAGAAAAAACTGAGCTTTAAAGAGCTCGTATGTCTTCAGCTGGCCTCCATTATAGAGCTAGAATCCAATACTTTCAGTTCTAACTTCTTTCTCCTCCTACATGCCTTCAATTCTTATCACTCATTTCCGAGTCCTTTAAACTCCCTCCTGTCCTTACTTCTTACATCCTTTATTCCCCACCTGTTCTGCTCTCCTTTCTCAAAGCCCTCATATCTTACCATCGATGTTCTTGGCAGGTTTGTAGGCGTCGTTTTTTACAATCATTTTGATCAGGTTCATGCACTGAACAATGAAGCGTTCAAAGGTGACTCCCTCTCCTGCAGGTGTGAAGACGTAGCTGACGGCAAATTCAAGGGAACGCTGGATCAAGGGTATAAATGCACAGGGATGGGACTCCAGGAAATCTAATAACTACATGGACAAAAATGGACAGGAATAGAAGAGAACAAACATTGAGGGGGCAGTTAAACACTTTAAATTAGTGTGCAAGTTCTTACAAGTCACACTGCACACCCTTAAAATTATATAGAGCAATTAAAATATAAATAATGAAATGCAAAAGTTACATTAAACTTACAACTTTAGTGTACAGTATGATTGTCTTCTCCAGCTTTTCTCTGCATGTGCTATCTGGACCAACCTGCCGACCTGAAACAAACAAAAAAAGGGCTATTAGCATCATCAGTTGATATGAAGTCTCCAAAATCTATCTAGTTTGAATTCTAGTCATTTGATAAAGTGAGTTACAGATTTTTTGTATACCTTTGCAACATTCATAGCACAAAAACTGATTTAAATCAGAAGAATCAGTGAAAATATTTATCGTTGAAAAGCTTGTTACTAAATAATGCTACACAGTCAGTGTGGGACACTTCTACATTTATGCTTATAAATAAACTAAATAAGATGAAAACAAAACATGCTTATTTCCTTTCTTTCCAGGGCTTGTTTTTCCTTCTCTACAAAGGAGTAAGGCCACCATGACAAGTTCACTTATAGGTCATTTCCAGCGAGCAGGGCAGTTCAGCTTGGTACGGCACAGTACGCATTTATTTTCATTTCCATTATCACTAGGATCCAGGGTCCCAAAAGCACCGTCCTTTATTCAATAAATTTGATTTACTGACAAATATATCATATATCAAATTTGGCTCATGATGTGTCATTACGGAACCTGGCAGGATAGTGAGAACCACTGATTTAAAGCAACACTTCATATTCAAAAAACAGAGTTAGGTATGCCATTACATGGCACATTATTTTCTAAAGTAATGCAGCGATGCATCCCAAATTAGATTTCAAAATGATTTGCAATTTTAAAAGGAAACAATCCAAGTATGACATGCAGCATTAGATGGATCATATCTTCTTGAGTATCTAATAACCCAGCCCTGATGGATTTGTTGTAAAAAGTTACAGGCTCAAGTAAACAGGTAGAGGTTAAGTTACAAGTACAGAAAGAAGGATAATAGAGAGATTAATTCACAATGGCCCTATTCACAACAAACACGTCCCTCCATAAGGTCAAAAACCCTCTTTAGCTGCATTGATAGTCCCTTGGGGCCCATTACAAGCACTGTTGTATTTAATAAGTACCATAACAGAAAAGAGAACTTTAAAAAAAATGGCCATGAATGACTCACTCTCTATGATGTAAATTTATTCTGCATAAAACCACTCATGATGCTCGAGACTATAAAGATGCCCCATGTAGTTTACTTCCTTGTCATCCTCGTTGATGAAATCGGCACGGACCGTAACGCACTCTGCCATTCTCCAATCATTTCTGTACAGCCAGGGCCATCTTTCCCCTTTCCCTATACAGCACACCATTTAATTCCATCAGCAGCTACAAATTCAAAGTGACACTGGAATGATTAAAAAAGTTACCTGAGTAAAGTTTGCTCAGACTTTGGATTCTTTTACATTTTGTACAGATCACAGATTATGGAAATCAGAGCTCTACACAGCATTTATTGACTTTGTGCCTGTGCTTTTGTTTCCTTTTAGGTGAACAGGATAGCCGGTAATATAAGCAGATGCTGTGTAAAGCCATCAAAGTCTGAAAGGCCAAACAGGGGAATAAATAAATCAAGTGTATAAACTGAGATAGATAAGTAAACAAAGAAAGCAATTAAGAAAAATCACTGAAACTGAAGGATGTTTACTTTTTTTCTGACAGGGCAAAAAAGTTGAACAATGTGGTGACTGACAGAAAGAGATGTATGCCCTCAGTTGGAGGACAAACATCCAAAAAGGAACAGCCAGACATCTGAATGGTCCACAAAGACTTCCCCAAAAAACACCGTTTATATAGCTGACCTTATCAGGCCGTGCAGAGCTGATATTTCTCTCCAGCCCGGCTGTGAGCTGCCTGTCCGCTTCCCCTATCTGCCCAGCCCAAATACCAACAGGACCCTGACCCTGTCTGCACTGCCATCAGCAGAGTAAACATTGGGCTTGATAGTAGTTGCTGATATCTAAAATGATACTTGACTAACATCTGCTGCTATGGCAGCTCATGGAGTCGTGTCTGAAAGTTATCTCACTTTGTGTTGTTGTGGAAAAACTCAAAAGGACGAGAGTAAAGCACCCGTTGGACAGGGAGATCTGACAGGGGGAGTGAGTTAATACACCTTTCATTGCTGTCAGTCACAGAGTTTTCAATCATGGGGTTTTCCAGCACAGGACGTTCCCCACGGTGCAAACCTATGAGTCAACCAGAGCAGTCTTGGACGTAAACTGGCTGTTGTGCCAAACTTTAAATGCTGAGAAAGTTCCTCCTCTGGTGTTAGAGCCCAGTGATGGCAGAGTTTAAAATAGGCATAAAACAAACAAAAAAAGCAATCAGGAAAATTCATATAAGTTCAGCGTAATCAGGATTTGTGCTATGGTGATAGTTATTGTTGAGCTTCATAACGCTTTTTCAGAAATCAACTGGTGACATCACTGGAGATGATGTTTTCCCCAGTCAGTAGTAATAATGTTCAATACTTCAATGATATATGACATTTAATTAAAAATTAAAACAGTTAAAAAAAGACTACAGCAGCAACAAGTGTCAACATATAAAGATCTTATAATTGTTTTTACTGACTTGTAATTCTAATGCCACATAGTGAGGATGATATGTTGAATATCTAGTCATCTAAACACGCACATCCTAACAGAGTTTTTAAGTAGTTGCTTAAATTAAGAGAAAAGGTCACTGAAAAGTATAAGTCAGAGAAGGGGTACAGAAAAATTCCAAGGCACTGCACCTTCCCCAGAGTTCAGTGAACCCTGTCCTCACAAACTGACTGACCACACAAGGAGACTAGTGAGAGAGGACACCAAAACATCTATGACAACTCTGAAGGAGTTTTATGCTTCAGCAGCTGAGATGGGAGAGATTCTGATTAGAACAACTGTTGCTTGGGTTCTTCCCCAGTCAAAGCTGCATGGGAGGGTGACAAAGAGAAAGACGCTGTTGAAGAAAACTCATTAAAGCTCGCCTAGAAGTTGTGAAAAGGCATGTGGTAGACTCCATGAAGAAAGTTCTTTGACCTGATGAGACCAAAGTGGTGCTTTTTGGCCTTCAGACAGGCCTATGTTTGGCGGACACCAAACACTGCACATCCCCACTGTGAAGCACGGTGGTGGCAGCATCATGCAGGGGGGAAGTTTCTCAGTAGCTGGCCCTTGAAGGTTTGTAAAGGTAGAAGGTAGAGAATGCTGCCAAACATAAATGTTTACATTTTGACATTAAAGAGGGGTTTTTTTTGTGAAAAAGCTGAATTATTTTGACCATGACTGATTTGTAAAATCAATAAAAGGGTGAAACATCCAAGGGGGTGAATTCTTTTTTTTAGGCACTGTACCTATACATGAAGGAAACTATTTACATGTGTAGGCTGTGGAGATGTATTTTAAATCTTTCACTCTTTGCAACACTGCTGTTGTAAACAGCAAAGTGAAAAATCTCTGATCGTTAAAAAGTTTAACTCACATTTGATTTGCACAGAGGGAAATACAGGTAAGATTAGTTGCTTGGTTTTAATTTTCACACTTTCTAGAATAAGGTGAGACTGATTCATCAGGAGGACACATTACAAAGTCTTTCACCTGCTCCTTTAAGATCTAACCATGTCTCAGTCTTACTTATGTCAAACTTTAAATGAAGCAGAGAGCACAAGTTGAGGCAAAGGCCCTCTGATTTGCAGTGATTTAAAAGATAAACTCTTAATATGGATGAAAAGGATAGGATGAGTCAGCCTGAACCTTTTAATTTGGACACCTAGATTATGCTCTGTGATTATGATGAGACCAAGACTTCATCTAAAGTATCTTAGACTTTTAAGTAGGTGCCTCAGGCATGCATTAGATCAAGCACCGGTAACAGAGTTTGTTTACTGAAGGGAGAAGTCTTGGATCAGAGATTGAGGACAGAGAAAGAGACGAGTACTCACAGCATTCCAAGAACTGTTTTAGCCTTTCAAACACTGCATTCAGGAAACCCTGAAAAGGAAGAGATGAAGAGAGGGTGAGATAAAGTTTAATCTCTTTGACATTTCTGCAGCTGAATCCCTCATGATTGCTTCATCTGTATTGCCCAGAAGCAGATATATTAACAAGGGAATAACTTAAGTTTGTGTGCAAGGATGGGAGCGTGGGTACACTTGCCTCTGTGCTCAGGGGTCTAAACAAAAGTGCCAGCTACACAGTATAAAAGAGAATCAATTTTCTGTAGCCTGCTATAGACGCAGCTTAGCATGGGAAATTAGATGATAGATGGAGATGGAATCTGTTTAGTTCTGCATTAATGTTCAGCCATGAGATCAACAGCAGTGTCATTAATCACACATCCAGCCAACACAGCCGGGCCACAAACGATCCCAGCTAACAGAGTTAGTGAAGAAAGAGGGGGTCACACGTCGAGCAGAGGAGAGAGAGGTGGGAGATGATGGAGAACAAAGTTCACGGCAGGCGATTGTTAATCTAATGGTGGGATTTAGATAAATACGGGGAACAAAGGTGGAGGATAGAAAAGGAGGAAAATGCTTAAACAGCATGAAGGAAATTCGATGCGACTAATGCAAAAAGGAGCACAAAACAGACATTTTCAGCTCAATCAGTCACAATGAAAGGGCTGTGACAGCTAAAGAGGAGGAGACGTGGGGCTGATGGCACTTCAGGGGAAAAAAACACAAGGATGAAGTGAAAAGTAAATGAATGTCAGGAAAATGGATTGAGATGTTTGAAAAAGGAGGGAAAAGGGAGACAGAGTGGTGAGCGTCAAACAGGTACGCCAGAAGTGGTTTCAAAAGTAGTTTGTAAAAGAAGAAAACTTAAATAGCACAAAAAACTATGCATGATCTAAAGGAGAAGCACTGGAATGTTAATTCAATAAACCAATAACATGCTGTATGTTCAAGCATTTTGTTACAAAATAGGACGTTATGTATTCTTTTTAGAAGCTTTTTAAGTTTTTCTTGCTGCATTGGCAGCTATTTCAACTCATTTCAAGCAAGTCAGGCCTCTTTTTCACATACCTTAAAAAAACATAACATTAATGCAATTAAGAATATATCATTTAATTTAAGACCTGAATCTCATCAGGATAAACACAAACACAGACGGCCCTAATTTATAGTCAGTGCTTTTTTTAGCCAGAGCCCAATTTAAAGTAATCTAACAGGATCAAAGCTATCAGAATTCATTCATGAAATTAGGATGTTTAAAATGGAAAAAAAAGGATTTTGTTCTTAGTGAATCAGGCCCAATCCTTGGTTTTTAATCTTGACAAAAACTCTCAATTTGTGTCGGTCAAATATCTTGAGTTGAATTAGCATGATTTGATCCAAAAGTGGGTCAGAGCAATGGATACAGAGTTGAATCAGACTGGAAACGTGAGAAAACCATTTAATCGTCCAGCTTTAAAACATGAGTGTTTTTCTGACATATTCGGCATCAGAATTTGTTTTTTCTTCAGTGAAAAAGCAGATACCAAGCTCACACTCAGATTTTAAACAATGAAAGACTGCTGACAATAACTACTTCACCAAAAAGCATCAATATCAAACATTAAACATCTAAATCAACACAGCAATATGGATCTTTCAGTTTATTCGACTTTGGCGCTCCTGTGGAAAAGAAGTACCCAGTGTGAGGTCAGCTTTAAAGCACTGGTAATGAAGATATAGTTAGCTTCAAGTGTCTGTATCTACAGCTCTGTATTAAAACATTAAAATATCAAGAAAAACTTAAAAATGAAATGTTCTTGATTCATCATTACGAAGTGAAATATTTCAAGGCTGTTTTTATTCTAATCTTGATGATGACAGCTAACAGATCACAAAAATCCACTACCTCAAAACATTAGAATCTCACAAAAAAATTAGTCCAAAAAGGATCTATAATACAGAAATGTTGACCTTCTGGAAAATTATGCTCATTTATGCACTCAGTAATTGTTTTGAGCTCCTTTTATAGAAATTACAACATCTATGTGACATGGCATGAAGCTAATCAGTTTGTGGCACTGCTGGGGTGTTATGAAACCCAGGTTGCTCTGAATGCAGCCTTCAGCTGTATTGTTGAGCTTGGTGTCTCTCATCTTCCACTTGACATTTCCCCCAAAATCTCCTGGTAGACAGCTGACAGCGTTGACTTTGGACTTCATAAAGCACAGAGGTCCAACATCAGATGATGATAAGATATCCAAACCATCACTGACTGTGGAAACTTTATACTGGGATTCAAGCACTTCCAATTCTGCGCCTCTTCCTTCAGACTCTGGGACCTTGATTTCCAAATAAAATTCAAAATATACTTTCAGCTGGAAACAGGACTTTGGACCACTGAGTAACGTTCCAGTTCTTTTTCTCCTTAGCCCAGGTGAGAAGCCTAAAACATCTGTGGGCCAGGATTGGTTCGCACTAAGAACATGACATTTGTAGCCCATATCCTGGACCTGTCTGTGTGTGGGGACTCTCGATCCACTGACTCCAGCCTCAGTTCAGTCCTTGTGGAGCTCCCCTAAGTTCTTGAATCTTCTTTGTTTGATAGTCCTCCGAAGGCTGTGCTTATTCCTGTTTCCTGTGCTCCTTTTCATACCACGTTTCCCTCCCAGTCAAATTTCCATGAATATGTTTTCATACAGCCTCTGTGGCTTTCCCTCCTTGTGGAGGTTGATAATGATTGTCCTATGGACATTTGTCAAGTCAGCAGTCTTCCCAATGATTGCCATTGTGAGTACTAAACCAGAGTGAGAAAATGTAGGAAACCTTTGCAAACTGTACTTTTCAACAACATTCTAACATTTTGAGACAGTGGATTTTTGATTATCGTGAGCCTTAAGTTGCAATAATCAAGATTAAAACAAAAAAGTATTGAAATTTTTCACTTTGAATTAGGGCTGAACGATTTGAGAAAATAATCTAATTGCATTTTTTTCCCCCAATATTGTGATTGCGATTTGATATGCGATTATTTTTTTAAGTTGCTCCTTATGTTATAACCAACACAATACTAGATTAAAAAAGGGTTGAACAATTTTGGAAAAAATGTTGGCATGATTTTGACTCGTATTGCAAATTGGATATGAACTGATGCATTGAAGGGAAACATGATTTTTATGTCATTTTTCATATTTAATAAGAAAAACATACAAAAATGAAGAAAGCAGGATTTTTGTAGACTATTCTAAAAAAAAATGTCACTTGAATGATTGCATGATATATACTGCATAACATCTCTGCTGCCACTAAAAAGGTTTTAAACTGTTTTTTGACAAGTTAAAGAAATATTGCGCCTTCTGTGATTTGAAAATTGCAGCAGGCATTATTGCGAATCACACTAATTTGTGACTAATTGCCCAGCCCTACTTTGAATGAGATAAATCTAAAAATGATGGAAATGTAACTTCTTAAAGTGAATCACTGGAAAAAATTACTTCTACATGATAATCCAATTTTTTAGATGCACCTGTAAATCAAATTGATCTTATTCATTTTTTCTTTGAACCAGGATAAAAGTGAGCTGGATTAGATGATCCTGGTTAGATAAACATGGAGAGCCAAACCCAGATAGCTTTAACATGGATAAGACCTTTTGGAACATACTGTATGAGCCCTGAAGAACATTGTGGAGGGACGAACAAAACAGACTTGTCTTTGCATTTTCTTCAAGTGTTACAATAACTGGAGTAAAACAGCCAACTCTCACAGGATGTGTGAACGGCCTATCAAGTTATTTATTTACTTGCAGTTTTGTGACTCATGCCAAAGGATTTATGTCCTATTTGTAGACAACTGAAAAGAAAAACAGCAAAAATACATCAGCTGGTATCAAGTGGCAGGGAAGCTTGAATAATACCAGCTTTTAAATGTCCCGTGAAAACTGTTTCACAGTAATCTAAATAATGAGTCAAAGGTGAAGTGAAATTGTTACTTTGCTCAAGGATTGCAATTTCACCACAGAAAAAAAGACTGACTCAAAAAACACCTGAGTGGTTAAAAGAAACAAGCCTATCGCTTCTGATATTATGCAAAATGCTATTCAGCCATTTTTTTAAGCCAACATGGAGGCAGACATTAGGAATAACCGTAACAGGAAAGTCAATATTCTCCATGATTGTCTGGTTTGCTAGTGGAGGTCATCTTGAGGCATCAGTTTCAAATTGAGACATTTCATAACCAGTTTAGAATTCTCCACAGAAGGTTTGAATGAAATGGCATTATTCTTATCTGACTCCTGTTGCTCATTCTTATTACCAACAATATCTTTCTTTCTGCCTGTTTTGCTCCAGGAAATAAAATAAGATGCTAGACACATCTAAATAGAAATGTGAACACTGTTTATGATTACGTTCCAGACACTGGGAGCAAAAACTAATACTGGAAGGAAAACAAGGCCACAGCACAGCAGAACACTGTGATATCAATCAGAGATAGGTGGGGGACTGGGTGCAGAACTTGATGTTTTTAAGTTATACAGCAACCAAAGAAATCTGAAAGAAAGACACCGCAATATTGTTTTTACAAGATTACACCACCTGCTGTGATAAGCTGCAAATTGAATCTCACAAATGTCTTCCAGACTTGTCTTATTGACAGAAAAAAATACCCCGCTTTGAATTAAAAGCACAACTTTAAAGGTTAACCACCAAAATTCAAACATTTGTAAATTCCTTTTTCTTTTCCTCCCACAAAAAACTACTAATAATTATGCCAACGTAATTCATACAAAACATTTCTTCTTCAACACAAAGAAAACATATTTGAAAGAAAAAAGTACGAGAAAACAACAGTTTTTCAACATCTATCTCATCTTAAAACATTTTTATAAAACTTTTGAAATAGCTGTCTTTCCAAGGCACTTTTTGTGGCTTGCAAAAGTATTCATACCACTTGAACTTTTCCACATTTCTCCACGTTACAACCACAAATATAAATTCATTTTCATAGGGATTTTGCATGATAGACAAAGAGGCAAATAATTTTGAAGTGGAAGGAGAATTATACATGGCTTTCAAAACTTTTTACAAATGAAAATCTGAAAAGTGTGGTGTGCAAAAGTGTTCAGTCCCCTGTAGTCAATACTTTGTAGAGCCACCTTTCGCTGCAATTACAGCTGCAGGTCTTTTGGGGTATGTCGCTACCAACTTTGCACATCTAGAAACTGAAATTTTTTCCCATTCCTCATCACAAAATAGCTCAAGCTCAGTCAGACTTGATGGGGAGTGACAGTGAATAGCAATTTTCAAGTGGTGCCACAGATCCTCAAAGGGATTTAGGTCTGGATTTGACTGGGCCATTCTAACACATGAATATGCTTCAAGCCATGTATAATTTTCCTTTCATTTCACGATTATGCGCCACTTTATGTTGATCTATCACATGAAATCCCAGTAAAATATATTTACGTTTTGTGGTTGTAATGTGAAGTAATGTCGAAAAGTTCAAGGGGTATGAATACTTATGCAAGCTACTGTAGTTCGTGGGTTTTGGCAATAAACTAACTGCCAATACTGCCTTATTTAGCACTCCCACATAATTTAGTGAAAACAAAGTCTGTGTCTGTGTGGTAGTTGTAGTGTTGCAGTGTGGAAAGGGATAACTACATTATCCTCCACCTTCAGTCTTACCAGGTCCAGATTTTGATGAGTGTCAATGTTAAACATGCACATTTGCACAGGTTTCCTCTGTATTTACAAAGCTAATGTCTTATTCACTTTTTTTCTTTAACAGCCACTTCTTTAGGTTCCTGACAAAAATTTTTGTGGCTTCATCACCCAACTTAAGTGCTTAGTCTCAGTCTGTTGCTGTAGTTTACACAGCCTAGCTGTGGAGCATCATCAAGACTAATCCAGGAAAGTTTAAGCTTAGTATAGTCACTCTTCCTTTTCTTGCTCACCCCAGAATATGGCTCTCCCTCCATCATCATAAAAATCCATCAACTTTGCCCAACGCGCTGCTGGAGTTAGCTAAACAAATCATTTTTTTCTGCTCTATGTTTTCTTACACCACACTTCTCTTTAAGTTCCCTGGCCCTGCCAGGCTGTCAGTTCACACCCCTGTGACATTTTAACTTCACTATGAATGTCAGGAAGGTGTTAAAGGGGGTCAGAGTGAACTCCCCTCTGTGCTGGCATCAGAGGAAGTAACAGAGATATGGGGGTGAGATGGGATCGGCCCAACCAGCTGGGGAGCAAAGTGTTCATGTGGAGCTGAGCTCCTGCTATGATTTACACGCTGTGCTCTCTTGCACTTCTACAACACTGTAACACACTGAGAAATGACACCAATATTACACTGTGACATGACCAACATGAATATAAAAATGAAGGGGGGGAAGCTGGGAGCAGTGGTTGTAGTTAATCGTCAGAAGGTCGGGGTTCGATCACCAGCTCCTGCAGGCACATATCAATGTGTCATTGTGCGAGACACTCCTAACACCGTTTAAGTGGCCTTGAAACAGCTCTTTACAAGTTCATTTATAATCTAAAAGAGACTTAGTAACAGCACTGTTGATGAGATGCACATTTTAAAGGCCTTTAAGCCCTCTGCTGTTTGTCCCCCGGTTCCCAACCTGGCGTCTGACCCTGCCTAGAAAGGCCATGAGGCCCTGTCTGCTCCAAGATTTTCAAACTAGACTTGCCTGTCCTCTTTACAAAAATCATGACAAAAAGCTTTCTGGATAGCTATTTCAAAGGTATGTAGATAAAACTCTATAAAAATCGTCATCACTCTCATTTCTGAAATAAAAGCTAAGTGGTGAAAAAACTGTAAATAGTTAAATTGTATGTTAATGTATCACATTGTTGTGGGTCTCAGCTTGTCTTAGACATAAGCAGGGCTGAATTCCAAGGAAAAATGTTGGGGGACCACTGTGTCAATGCACCATCAGCTGATCAACGTAACACACAGTACATCTAAAAATGAAATCTTAACACTCAACCATTCTGCTCACTGAGCTGGAATAACAAGAGGCAGCTCAGAGTAAATTATATTTTAATGTGACTCTATATGAAGCATTATACAGCCCACAAGCTAAAAGCTGCATCATTAGTGGAATAATAAAGCACAGCAAAAACCATTTCTGATAAATTTAGTCTAGAAATGTCAAATCAATAAATTACACAAAGCTATGCTGCTACATTGTTTCTATATTACACTTTTTTCTAACAGGTAAACAAACCATTCAACTGAATTCTATGAAAATACTAATTTGAAACAATGTGTCTGGCACACTTTTTTGTGTAATTGTTTTTTTTTTTTTAATAACTAGGTGCTACTGTTTGTCTCCAGGCTGCTTTTCTCACAGTTTTAAAGTTTTTGTGCTTTTCAGTTCATCTGACAAAAGATTAAACAGAAAAATAACATTTTTGTTTGTTTGGTTTGTTTTAATGTCAGCTGAAATCTGCTGTGGATAATTTGATTTTAAATGAATCCCTAATTTGCCTTTTTAGTAGACTGGGTTGTTTTCCTTCCCCTAATTTTTAATAAGCAGTGTCACAAGGCTACAGCATGTTTTTGAGTCACATAGTTTTAGCGTCACACATTATTGGTACAGATATGATTGAGTCAAATTAAAATAGTACTAAGCCCTAATCTGGATGTTGGTAGATTAACAATTTTAATCATACATTACGTTTCAATTGTACAAGCATCCTTAAAGTATCCTTTATCATATTTTTCGTATGAAACAAGGCACTTAACACACCAGACTTGATACACAACACAAATCTTTATCATTTTATTATTCTTGTCAACATGGCATTTAAGCCAATTTAAAGATAAAAAGGATTATTTTCTTCCAACTGACATTTTTTTAAGGTTTTTAAATTTACTATCAAATATGTTCATATATTTTTTGTAACAAATCCTAAATAAAATTTAAAAAAATGTTGCTCCTTTGGTGAAAAAGAATACGGCAAATAACATTTTTTAAAATAAAAAAATACACAATAAAATTGCTAAAAATGCTATACAAATTGAAATCAACCTAAGTGAACCAAACAATGGCACAAGTAAGAATTAGGGAGGGGCAACTAATCGAAAATTAGATTAAATCACAATATGGCCTGCTGCAATTTCAAATTGTAGAAGTTACAATATTTCTTAACCTGAAATCTGTGTCAAAATACTGGTTTAAAACTTTTTTTGCAGCAGAGATTCCATGCATTACATATCATGCATGCACTGAAGACCCATTTTTTCTAGAATTGTCTACAAAAAAATCCTACTTCATTTTTGGACATTTAAATAAAAGTAATATGAAGATAAATATGAAGATAACATAAAATGTATAAATCCCTTCAATACAACAATTCATATCCAAATTACAAAACAAGTCAAAATCATCACGATTAGATATTTCTCAAAATTGTTCAGTCCTAGTTTAATCTAATACTGCTAGTTATAATATAGAATGATTTGTTGGAAAATCTATAATATGAGGAACTTAAGGAATAATCGAATATCAAATTGCAATCGTAAAATTGGGGAAAAAAATCACAATTAGATTATTTTTCAAGATCGTTCAGGCCTAGTCAGAATGTAGCTAGTTTTTCATATGATTTAGTGTGGACCCTACAACATAACTTGAGAGAAACTAAAAATATTCAGAACTCCTGGCTGAGGCGGAGGGATACATACTGTGAAAGGTCCCAGTGATGTTACCCTATAGCGTCACTCATGGCTTCTTGTCCAATCAGATTGCACAGCTGAAGTTCAAAGGACAGAGCCTATCTACGTAAATGGCTTTATTAACTCTGAGCCACGAGGGAATCAAAAGTCCATCCAGAGGCACGCTGAACATTTCCTGTTTTAAGCGGAGAGATTTAATGAAACTGAATTACCAGTTTGATGGAGATGAACTCTCTTCAAACTGAAAACAGGAAAGGAGCTCAGACAGAACTCATGACTCTTCGAACTGAGACAAAGCTCAAGGTGCTTTCAATCTCCACGGCCTGCCACATTTTTCACACTATGATTGTAGTCATATTTCAACTCAAAAACACCAACAGCAAATACATCAGCTGTTCCAAAATATGAAAGGCTGTATGTCTGAAAACGAGTGACTCACCATCACTTCCATATTCTGTTGTGGCTCTTGAAATCCATGGACTGTCAACTTACGAAGAACTGAGGAGATAGAAAAAGAAAAAAATACACACATTTCAGATATTTTAGCTGTTTCTTAACTGAATAAAGGTGATCTCAGTCCATGGTAACCCAAAGCAACCATCAGACTTAATATTATTTATAGTATTAGCACTGGAAGATCCAATATTGTAACGACTGCAGGGTTCCCTTTGTAAATTTCCCATACTTTATTGCATTCTGGACAATGCTGTGCTTCCAACTTTGTGGCAACAGTTTGGGGAAGGTCCTTTTTTATTCTAACATGACTGTGCCCCAGGGAACAAAACAAGAAATTTAAAGACATGATTTGTTTGGTGAGGAAGAACTTGACTGGCCCGGACAGAGCCCTGACCTCAACCCTATCAAGAACCTTTGGGATGAACTGGATGGGAGACTGTGGGCCAGGCCTTCTCATCCAACAGTACCTGACCTCATAAACACTCTACAGAATAAATGGGCAAGAAAACACTCCAAAATCTTGTGCACTGCCATCCAAGAAGAGTAGTAGGTATATTTGAATATATATATTCATACACATAGTGTATATTGCATCATCTTTTAAGTATTTCTATTGCAGGGCTTTGAGCTGTCATTTCATATCAATGCATAAAACACACTGCTTTACATGTCATGCATTTGTGTTGTGTTTGTAAGAGCACGTATGAGTTTGCATGTCTGCAAATGTTGTTACCTTTCAGAGAGAGCAGAGTCCTCTCCAGTGAGCTGAGCGCTGCAGCCTCATCTCTGGCATAGATCTGCTGGAGGAAGCAGTCCGTGTGATGACTCCACAGGGAACATGCAAAGCTGTAGATGCCCGACGCCAGCTGTGAACATAAACAGCGCAGTCAATCACACGCGGATAGATCATTCTGGATCAGTGGTCACAGTTTTCATAGCAGGCATTTGAGGAGAGTCAGAGTAACACATGAAATACATCCTCACAGTATCTGCACACCAGGTTTACATGTGTGCAAACTATATAAAAACACCAGATTGGAAGCGGACATTTTTTGGGAGTCCCGTGTGTCAGAGGATTCCCATGGAATTCCTGTGGAACAGGAATGGATTGAGATGGCACAAAAAGAAGTCAGCAAGGGCAAGCAGTAGTGGGAATTTCAATAATGAATGACCATTTTTAATATGAATAAGGGCTATTATTTCAATCTGCTTTGGGCTCTGTCTGCTGGTTGACTGGCGCACAACTTTAAAGACTAAATATCTTCTATATCAAACAGCAACGGACTCAGAGCAAGCAGGGACGAAGTAGTTGATATAGGAAGTGGGATGTAGCTACGGTGCAACAAAAACCAAAAAATAATGATTCATTTTAACAATGCTTTATCACGATTATCCCATTTTCATTATTGTGGGATGCAAAACCGTGACTGAAACCGAAATATTTAATTGCTCAGCACTACTTTATGAGTTAACTGGACTTAAGCTTTGGTTCTGTTGATGCCATTTGGTCAAAAGACTTCTGTAGAAGTGAAAAAGTTGCTGATTGTGTTTTTTCCTTATGTGGTTTCTATGTCCTTCAGTGACGCATTTTCAGTTGTTGCTCATTACCAACGTTTAACCGTTATCAGTACTGGCCAAACTGAGAACATAAAGATATAAAATAAAGAGTATTAAAAGAATTAAAAAGAAGCGGGATGGATGGGAGTCATTCTACTGGGACTGGGACACAACAGCCTTTCTTAGGGTGTAAGATGGGACTGGAGTGAAAAGCCACTTGTTTGTCTTTCTATAACTGTCTCTCAGCCAACTCACATAATACACTCACATAACACAAATATAGACAAGGAAAACAGAAAAACCTTTGAGTCACAAATGAGCTTCCTATTACAACCACTGCTACTGCAATATTTGGGCCAGAGCCAATTACATTTTCATTTTCAGTGAAGGCACTCTCCTTTAGAAGCAAAACAAGATCATCAAAAAGGCAGACAGAAATTCTCTCAGAGCCATCCACAGTGTAGCCTGGTCTGGTAGCAGAGACAATGCAATGCAAGATGTGGATGACACAATACCAGGATTTTACCTTGGATGTGATACAAGTAAAAATCAAACAAATCTGTTTTGATATTATGGAAGAAAACACAGAAGTCCAAGGCAACCTATACAGGGTAATTTAGTTATTTGTATTTTGGGTTCCCAAAAATTGCAAGTGAATTCTTGGTTGCTGTCTTATCTGCAAAAACATGGCACAAAAACATTGTAAATGTACTTGTACACTCCAGACACTACCCTCTGTCTTTTGTTTTAGGCAGCTTTTTGATTAAATCTGACTGACGATATATAGCTTTTTAAAAGCAAGGTTTTTGTTCAGTCAATAATTACAATAAAAGGGAGACTGCATCATTTCATAACACTTGCTGGTGAAAAGCATTGCAGAACGAAAAATATTAGCAGATCAGTGAGAAGGAAGCATATCAGAGTAAACAAACACTTCAGGAAGATAAAAATGTGTAAAGCCAGGGGCGCTTGTTTAGCTGAGTTGATAGAGCAGGCACCCACATACAGAGGCAAGAGTCCTTAATCAGGGTTGGAAAGTTAGTAATCACATTTACTCAAATTACTGTTACTGATGTGTTTGTGGGGGGAACTTGTACTTTTTTGAGTACATTTTGAAATCAGTACTTTTGCTTCTTCGAAACTTTTTCCACCTCTACTGACTACAGCTGCACATAAGGAGAGAATGATTCCATATTGCAACCCAAAACAGCTGAGGACTACTGGAGTTCTTTTGCTGGTATTTCTGGAGGATTTTTGTTTTTGATGTGAGAGACATTTGCACCATGAATGAAGTTATTCACTGAATTACAAGTCCTGCCTGTCACTTTAGGTGTCCCTAAGGTAGTGATGGGAATCAAGAACCGATTCCATTTGGTTCAATCCACTGACATCATTAACATTTAATCTAAACAATTCACTTATCGATGCCTCACTTCCCCTTGAGGAAGGCGTTTTCCACCGTACTTACACCAGCATTCAAGACTGCTTTGCTCTTTAACTTGGCTTCCATATGCTCCCCTCTCCTGACAAGGATTTAAGAGCACTTATGAGGTTCATTTCTCCAATAGTACAGAATTTCAGTGCAGAATTGCAGGATTGTGCACAAAATATTAAGTTCCCACAAGTTTGGCTCTCACAATGCGGGACAATCCAGCGTAACTGGGTAATTTGGACTCAAACACGGGTAATGGGGACTCGACTTGGACTTGGACTCAGGTTACGGGTACCCGACCCTGACTTGAACACTGGGGACTCAACATTCGACTCAGACTCGAGGTTTGGTGACTAGACTACCACACTGCTACCACCACAAGTAAAATTCAGACTTGTGGGAAAAACTGTAGTTAAGTTTGTCCAAAAAGAAAATTAACAGAAAGAAATTGATAAGAGAATCCACAAAGAATCAAATCGATAAGCAGAATTGATGATGGTATTGATATCGATAAAATCTTATCAGTTCCCATCCCTATCCTGAAGGGATGCATAGTGACAATTCTTCATCAGTGTGCACTGCTTTGCTGTAAGGTTGACTCTCTGCTTTGTTCTTGATAGAGAAGACCCACCTTGCCACAGACTTTTAAGAGTTGCTGCAACTCTCTTAAAAAGTGTAGTTGAACTTCATGTAATCAGACCCAATGTAGACACTTTTAAAGTGTGAAATTTGACCGTACACTGCCTACAAAGGATTCGCCCCATTGGATGTTTCACTTATTCAGTTACTTCATAAATCAAATTTGGCTTTGACAGAAAAAAAATCAGAAAAAAACCTCTTTAATGTCAAAGTGAAAGCAGATTTCTACAATGTCAATTAAATAAAAACATGTAATACAAAATAAGTGGCTGCATAAATTATCATCCCCTTCAAGTTAATATTTAGAAGATGCACCTTCAGCTGCAATCACAGCACTAATTCTGTGTGGATAGATCTCAACAGGCTTGCACATCTGGACAATGCAATTTCACCCCATTCTTCTTTGCAAATCTGCTGAAGCTCTGTCAGGTTACACAGTGATCGGATGCGAACAGCCCTTTTCAAATCCAGCCACAAATTCTCTATTGGATTGAGGTCTGGGCTTTGACTCTGCCACTCCAGAACATTCCCCTTGTTGTCTTTAAACCATTTCTGTGTAGCTTTTTGCTGTATACTTCAAGTCTTCCTGGAAAATAAATCTCCTACCAAGCTGTACTTCTCTTGCAGACTGAATAAAATTGTCCTCCAGGATTTTCCTATATTTTTCCACATTCATTTTTCCCTCTACCTTTACAAGCCATACAGGACCAGCTGCTGAGAAACATCTCCACAGCATGATGCTGCCACCACCATGCTTTGCATTGGGGATGGTGTGTTTGTGGTGATGTGCAGTGTTTGGTATCCGCCAAACATAGCGTCTTGTCTGATGGCCAAAAAGCGCCATTTGGTCTACCACATGCCAGTCGAGATATAACACGTTTTCTTCAACAGTGGCTTTGTCTTTACCACTCTCCCATAAAGCTTTGACTGGTGAAGAACCCAGGAAACAGGTGTTGTCTGCAGAGTCTCTCCCATCTCAGCTGCTGAAGCTTGTAATTCCTTCAGAGTAGTCATATGTGTCTTGTGGACTCTCTCATTAGTCTCCTGCTTGCACAGTAACCCAGTTTGTGAGAACGAAATTGTTTTTGTATCCATCCCTTGATTCTACTTTTCAATAACATTTTCTCTGAGTTTTGGAGTTTTTCTCTGAGATTTTATGGAACAACCTGGCTGGAGATCTGTTCTCTTGTTAATCTTGCCAGTAAGTAAAGATCATATTTTACCGTACAACTCCTCACTAGCTACTCAGTACTTCAAGTAAAATAAAATTAAATACTTTTTACTTTTATTTGAGTATATTTATAGACCAGAATTTTTATATAAGCACACTTTAACCAGGGTAAACTGTATTTTTTCTACCTCTGTCCTCAATGCACAAATCCTGATCCCAATGTTGTCTGGCACATACATTTTCCAACTCTCTTTCCTTACATCTTCTGTCTCTCTTCAGCTGTCCTATCAAAATAAAGGCAAAAAGGCTGGATGAACAATAGGAGAAAATGTGTGAAATTATTTTTGCACTTGAAACTTCAAAGAAATTCCTGCAACTTGATTAAAGGTAGAATAAATAAGAAATTAATCAGTGCATAATTCTTATAATCCTAGACAGCAGAAAAAGGTGCTGAAGGAAAAATATTTCTCATTTGCGGAAGGGCAGTAGGGTTTGTTTTTACACTTAAAAGTCAAGTATAAACTCTAGGCATCAGTGGCTGGTTTAGTGACATATGCCCGCTGAAAGAGAAATCCCCTCTTTGACAGCACAGCACCGGCTTTGATAGATTCTTTACTGAAAACTGCATCACAGGCAAGTTTCTTCTTTGAAGAGATCTCTCTAGAGCTCAGCATTTTTCCATTCCTCAGATCACAAACTAATCCAAAGCATGGAACCTAAATGTTATGTGAACAAGTTTAGGATTATCTTTAATTCTCTTTACTTTTTTTTTTGACTGCCTCACCCTTGGTGTTCTGTTTTAAAGAGGTCAACTTACCAGTGAGAATGTGCATTTGTTTCTTTGTATTCCAATGGGTTGTACATTGATTTTAGCTATAGTGTAAATTAGCTCAACCTGCCAGCAGTAGCCAGTAAGCTCAGACTTCGCACCATAGTCCACTTTAACTTAAAAACGGAACCATTAGATATTTGAGGTCAAAGGTCAAAAATTCCACACCATTTCAAGCATGCATTAAGGGATTTTAGCCAAATTTGGCACTTGGATTAGAGGTTAAACGTATTAGATTTTGGACAAAGGTCACTGAGACCTTCCATTTTGTGAGGTCTTTTTCTGTGTTTGTTCAGAACGTGAATATATTTCTTTACTCATCACTGAACTTTTTACTGTCCTAAACTGAAAACCTTGCAGAGGCATAAATCCAGCAGGCAGTAGTTCCTGGAAGTGTGACTGAATTTTAACCACCTAATACAGACATGCACAGTCTCAAGCTTTAATAGTGCATGTGGAGGCGTACAGTTTTGCTCTATGCCTTTAATTCCTGCAAAAGGAAACAATGTTCAGCTCCTAAAACTACTCTGATGTAAGGAACTGGGACAAGTGAAATTACAAACTAACTCAATTTTCCTCCACTGAAAAGGAACACAGAAAAAACACTACCCAAGGTACATTAAGATAGAAGTCTGCATAATCTTCAGTCTTTTTCTACTCCAACCTATTTATTTCTTTCTCACCACACAGATACTTCCAGTCTGACACTGACGTCTATTTGCATACATTTAATAATGGTATAAAGGTGTCATGAAAAAGTGTAATCATCTTTGAACAAAAGATTGTAATTATAGCTCAAAAACAAATGCTTCTTTAAATAATATTAGAATTATCTTTGTTGTACTACTTAAAACATTCTGTAGAGGCTTCTGAAGGATATAATCACTTCAGGCAACTCATCTATTGCAATAAAATATTCCTTTGGCAAATGAGCAGAAAACAAGTTTGGGATTGTTTTAATGGTTAGATTTTCTGAGGAGCTCTAATCCAAAAATCCTGCCAAGAGCATCAGACATCTGACAACTCTAAAGGCTTTTCACATGCAGTCATGGACAACAGTATTGACACCCCTGGACTTTTTCCAGAAAATACACAATTTCTCCCAGAAATTCTTGCAATTACAATTTTTTTTGGTATATATGTGATTATTTCCTTTATGTGTATTGGAACAACACAAAATAGCAGAAGAAAAAAGCCAAAATTGACAAAATTTTACACAAAACTCAAAAACGGGCCGGACAAAATTGTTGGCACCCTCAACTTAATACTTGGTTGCACACCCTTGGAAAAAAATAATTGAAACCAATCGCTTCCTATAACCATCAACACCACCTGAGGCAGATAGCCTACTGTTGTAACTGTTACAGCCGACATTGTTTTGCTTTCAATTATTATTTTCAGAGTTATTTACAACCCTTCAACCTGGCAAGCAAACGTCAGGATAACGCAGTCATGACTGAAACGTTGTAACATCAGCGTCTTTTTACAGAGGGAGGCGGTGGTGTCCACGACGTCCAGACAGATCATTATTAGAAAATGTTTTTAACAGTAAAATCATTGATTTACATGCATTTCTTTGGCCTTCATTCATACCGCTGCAGCACGTAATCCTGCTTTTCCTCCTCTTCTCTCCTTCATTGTAAGCAGCAGATAGGTGCCAGTGTGACACGTT